>NW_026511835.1:0-3806 GCF_027579735.1 Bombina bombina
TTTAAATGCAATCACATCAGGTTCAGCTTGTTGAGAAATGTTCCCTGAATCAGTAATTTCTCCCTCAGACAAAACCTCCCTGGCCCCATCAGACTGAGTTAGGGGCCCTTCAGAAATATTAATATCAGCGTCGTCATGCTCTTCAGTATCTAAAACAGAGCAGTCGCGCTTACGCTGATAAGTGTTCATTTTGGCTAAAATGTTTTTGACAGAATTATCCATTACAGCCGTTAATTGTTGCATAGTAAGGAGTATTGGCGCGCTAGATGTACTAGGGGCCTCCTGAGTGGGCAAGACTCGTGTAGACGAAGGAGGGAATGATGCAGTACCATGCTTACTCCCCTCACTTGAGGAATCATCTTGGGCATCATTGTCATTGTCACATAAATCACATTTATTTAAATGAATAGGAATTCTGGCTTCCCCACATTCAGAACACAGTCTATCTGGTAGTTCAGACATGTTAAACAGGCATAAACTTGATAACAAGTACAAAAAACGTTTTAAAATAAAACCGTTACTGTCACTTTAAATTTTAAACTGAACACACTTTATTACTGCAAATGCGAAAAAACATGAAGGAATTGTTCAAAATTTACCAAATTTTCACCACAGTGTCTTAAAGCCTTAAAAGTATTGCACACCAAATTTGGAAGCTTTAACCCTTAAAATAACGGAACCGGAGCCGTTTTGAACTTTAACCCCTTTACAGTCCCTGGTATCTGCTTTGCTGAGACCCAACCAAGCCCCAAGGGGAATACGATACCAAATGACGCCTTCAGAAAGTCTTTTCTAAGTATCAGAGCTCCTCTCACATGCGACTGCATGCCATGCCTCTCAAAAACAAGTGCGCAACACCGGCGCGAAAATGAGGCTCTGCCTATGCTTTGGGAAAGCCCCTAAAGAATAAGGTGTCTAAAACAGTGCCTGCCGATATTATTATATCAAAATACCCAGATAAAATGATTCCTCAAGGCTAAATATGTGTTAATAATCAATCGATTTAGCCCAAAAAAAGTCTACAGTCTTAATAAGCCCTTTTTGAAGCCCTTATTTACAATCGTAATAAACATGGCTTACCGGATCCCAGAGGGAAAATGACAGCTTCCAGCATTACATCGTCTTGTTAGAATGTGTCATACCTCAAGCAGCAAGAGACTGCTCACTGTTCCCCCAACTGAAGTTAATTGCTCTCAACAGTCCTGTGTGGAACAGCCATGGATTTTAGTGACGGTTGCTAAAATCATTTTCCTCATACAAACAGAAATCTTCATCTCTTTTCTGTTTCTGAGTAAATAGTACATACCAGCACTATTTCAAAATAACAAACTCTTGATTGAATAATAAAAACTACAGTTAAACACTAAAAAACTCTAAGCCATCTCCGTGGAGATGTTGCCTGTACAACGGCAAAGAGAATGACTGGGGTAGGCGGAGCCTAGGAGGGATCATGTGACCAGCTTTGCTGGGCTCTTTGCCATTTCCTGTTGGGGAAGAGAATATCCCACAAGTAAGGATGACGCCGTGGACCGGACACACCTATGTTGGAGAAATGTATTTCCCAGATATGAAACTGACAGTCTGCAAAAGGAAATATACTGAAGCCTGAATCATGGCAAATATAAGTACAATACATATATATAGAACTTTATATAAATGCATAAAGTGCCAAACCATAGCTGAGAGTGTCTTAAAGGGACAGTCTAGGCCAAAATAAACTTTCATGATTCAGATAGGGCATGTAATTTTAAACAATTTTCCAATTTACTTTGATCACCAATTTTGCTTTGTTCTCTTGGTATTCTTAGTTGAAAGCTTAACCTAGGAGGTTCATATGCTAATTTCTTAGACCTTGAAGCCCACCTCTTTCAGATTGCATTTTAACAGTTTTTCACCACTAGAGGGTGTTAGTTCACGTATTTCATATAGATAACACTGTGCTCGTGCACGTGAAGTTATCTGGGAGCAGGCACTGATTGGCTAGACTGCAAGTCTGTCAAAAGAACTGAAATAAAGGGGCAGTTTGCAGAGGCTTAGATACAAGATAATCACAGAGGTTAAAAGTATATTATTATAACTGTGTTGGTTATGCAAAACTGGGGAATGGGTAATAAAGGGATTATCTATCTTTTAAAACAATAAAAATTCTGGTGTAGACTGTCCCTTTAAGTAGATGAAAACATACTTACCGAAAGACACCCATCCACAAACGGTTATCAGTAGAGGTAATGGTATTTATAAGAGTATATCGTCGATCTGAAAAGGGAGGTAGAAGATGAATCTCTACGACCGATAACAGAGAACCTAAGAAAAAAACCCCCGTTAGGGAAATCATCGTATTCAATAAGTGATACTCCCTTCACATCCCTCTGACATTCATTGTACTCTGAGAGGAATCAAGCTTCAAAATGCTGAGAAGCGCATATCAACGTAGAATCTAGCACAAACTTACTTCACCACCTCCACGGGAGGCAAAGTTTGTAAAAACTGAATTGTGGGTGTGGTGAGGGGTGTATTTATAGGCATTTGAGGTTTGGGAAACTTTGCTCCTCCTGGTAGGAATGTATATCCCATACGTCACTAGCTCATGGACTCTTGCTAATTACATGAAAGAAAAATATAGCATTGTGATCACTCGAGAAACTCGATGACCAGTTCAGTCGGAAAGCAAACTGCCAACAGACTGTGATGGACTCCTTCGTGTTGTAGCTACTAAGTTTCAGGTAAATTTGTCACTAGGGGACTCACAGTCTCTTTGAGAGGATCAGAGGAAACCTGCAGCATAGCTTACTGAGCCACAAGCCTCTAAACGACTGAGTCTATTAGATTACCTGCTGATTATTTGTAAAGTATACGACAAACCTACTGTGTACGTGCATTTATGTGTTTAAAGGACCGCTAAATACAGTCAAACTGCATAATTAAAAGATGCATAATAAAAAGACAATGAAATTAGATTTTTTTAGGATACATTTCAAAGTTAGTTCCATTTTCCTTACCCTGTATCATGTGACAGTCATCAGCCAATCACAAAATGCATATACATATATACTGTGAACTCTTGCACATGCTCAGTAGGAGCTGGCGCCTCAGAAAGTCTTGTGCACATAATGGAAGTGAATTGGAAAGTTGTTGCGGGTGGTGCAGATGCTGCTGCAGGGCATGGGGCTACTGACCCTTACTGCCACGGTAACATTTATTGTGACGCATCACGTGCTCTCACTACACAAGGGACCTCACCTGCGCAGTGCACTGATCGCCGCCAGCTCCTGCTCATTCTCTGCCTGAGTAGTGCCCAGATACTGCCAAGCCTGAAAGAGAGGGGGGAAATGGAAGACACAGATGGGCAAATAATGAGTTTAAGCATCAGCAAGAGAATGAGTGTCAGAGAGTTACATACAAGTGTATCCTGAGAAACCACCATCACGCACGCAAATCCAGCGCAACAGCTGTCATATACGTGTATCCAATGCAACCACCCTCATGTACACACATCCTAAGCAACCTCAATCGCGCACACATAAGCAATGCAACTGCCCTCACACACACATATCTAATACAGCCTCATGCACGTGTATCCAATGCAACCACCCTCATGTACACACATCCTAAGCAACCTCAATCGCGCACACATAAGCAATGCAACTGCCCTCACACACACACATATCTAATACAGCCTCATGCACATGTATCCAACTGAACTGCCCTCATGCACGTGTATCCAACTGAACTGCCCTCACACACACACACATATCTTATACAACCTCATGCACATGTATCCAACTGAACTGCCCTCACACACACAT
>NW_026511835.1:6400-10550 GCF_027579735.1 Bombina bombina
GGAGGGACAAGACAGATAGTTAAACAGAAGGCACCACTGCTTGAAGAACTTTTCTCCCAAAAACAGCCTCAGAAGAAGCAAAAGTATCAAATTTGTAAAATTTGGAAAAGTATGAAGCGAAGATCAAGTCGCAGCCTTACAAATCTGTTCAACAGAAGCATCGTTTTTAAAAGCCCATGTGGAAGCCACCGCTCTAGTAGAATGAGCAGTAATTTTTTTCAGGAGGCTGCAGTCCAGCAGTCTTGTATGCCAAACGGATGATGCTTTTCAGCTAAAAAGAAAGAGAGGTAGCCGTAGCTTTTTGACCCCTACGCTTTCCAGAATAAACAACAAATAAAGAAGATGTTTGACGGAAATCCTTAGTTGCTTGTAAGTAAAACTTCAAGGCACGAACCACGTCCAAGTTATGTAACAGACGCTCCTTCTTAGAAGAAGGATTAGGACACAGAGAAGGAACAACAATTTCCTGATTAATATTCTTATTTGAAACAACCTTAGGAAGGAATCCAGGTTTAGTCCGCAAAACCACCTTATCAGAATGGAATATAAGATAAGGTGAGTCACATTGTAACGCAGAAAGCTCAGAAACTCTTCGAGCAGAAGAGATAGCAACTAAAAACAGAACTTTCCAAGATAGAAGCTTAATATCTATGGAATGCATGGGTTCAAACGGAACCCCTTGAAGAACATTTAGAACAAAATTCAAACTCCATGGCGGAGCAACAGGTTTAAACACAGGCTTGATTCTAACTAAAGCCTGACAAAACGACTGAACGTCTGGGACATCCGCCAGACGTTTGTGTAGTAAAATTGACAAAGCAGAAATCTGTCCCTTTAAGGAACTAGCTGATAATCCCTTCTCCAATCCTTCTTGGAGAAAGGACAAAATCCTAGGAATCCTGATCTTACTCCATGAGTAGCCCTTGGATTTGCACCAATAAAGATATTTACGCAATATCTTATCTAGTGACAGGCTTTCGAGCCTGAATCAAGGTATCAATGACCGACTCAGAGAATCCCCGCTTAGATAAAATCAAGCGTTCAATCTCCAGGCAGTCAGTTGCAGTGAAATTAGATTTGGATGTTGGAACGGACCTTGAATGAGAAGGTCCTGTCTCAGTGGCAGTATCCACGGTGGCAGAGATGACATTTCCACCAGATCTGCATACCAAGTCCTGCGTGGCCACGCAGGCGCTATCAAGATTACCGAAGCCCTCTCCTGTTTGATTCTTGCAATCAGACGAGGTAGGAGAAGAAAAGGAGGAAACACATAAGCCAGGTTGAACGACCAAGGTACTGCTAGAGCATCTATCAGTACTGCTTGAGGATCCCTTGATCTGGACCTGTAACAAGGAAGTTTGGCATTCTGACGAGATGCCATCAGATCCAATTCCGGTGTGCCCCATTGATGAATCAATGCAGCAAACACCTCCGGATGGAGCTCCCACTCCTCCGGATGAAAAGTCTGACGACTTAGAAAATCCGCTTCCCAGTTCTCCACTCCTGGGATATAGATTGCTGATAGATGGCAAGAGTGAGTCTCTGTCCATCCAATTATCTTGGAAACCTCTATCATCGCTAGAGAACTCTTTGTTCCCCCTTGATGATTAATATATGCTACAGTCGTGATATTGTCCGACTGGAATCTTATGAATTTGGCCGAGGCCAGCTGTGGCCACGCTTGAAGCGCGTTGAATATTGCTCTCAGTTCCAGAATATTTATTGGTAGTAGGGACTCCTCCAAACACCCTGAGCCTTCAGGGAATTCCAGACTGGACCCCAGCCCAAGAGGCTGGCGTCCGTCGTCACTATGACCCATGCTGGCCTGCGGAAGCACATTCCCTGGGACAGATGATCCTGTGACAACCACCAAAGAAGAGAGCCTCTGGTCTCTAGATCCAGATTTATCCGAGGAGATAAATCCGCATAATCCCCATTCCACTGTCTGAGCATGCACAGCTGCAGTGGTCTGAGATGCAAGCGAGCAAAGGGAACTATGTCCATTGCCGCTACCATTAACCCAATGACCTCCATACACTGCGCCACTGATGGCCGAGGAATGGAATGAAGTGCTCGGCAAGTAGTTAGGATCTTTGACTTTCTGACCTCCGTCAGAAAAATTTTCACGTCTACCGAGTCTATCAGAGTTCCTAGGAATGGAACTCTTGTCAGTGGAACTAGTGAACTCTTTTGTATGTTCACCTTCCACCCGTGAGTTCTTAGAAAAGCCAACACGATGTCCGTGTGAGATTTGGCTAGATGGTAAGTTGACGCCTGAATCAAAATGTCGTCCAGATAGGGCACCACTGCTATGCCCCGCGGCCTTAGAACCGCCAGAATGGACCCTAGCACCTTTGTGAAGATTCTGGGAGCTGTGGCCAACCTGAAAGGGAGGGCCACAAACTGGTAATGTTTGTCCAGGAAGGCGAACCCGAGGAACTGATGATGATCTTTGTGGATAGGAATGTGAAGATACGCATCCTTCAAATCCACGGTGGTCATATATTGACCCTCCTGGATCATTGGTAAAATTGTTCGTATGGTCTCCATCTTGAACGATGGGACTCTGAGAAATTTGTTTAGACTTTTGAGATCTAAAATTGGCCTGAAGGTTCCCTCTTTTTTGGGAACCACGAACAGATTTGAGTAAAACCCCTGCCCTTGTTCTAGTTTTGGAATTGGCAGATTACACCCATGGTATATAGGTCTTCTACACAGCGTAAGAACGCCTCTCTTTTTGTCTGGTCTACAGACAAACGTGAAAGATGAAATCTCCCTCTTGGGAGAGAATCCTTGAATTCTAGTCGATACCCCTGGGTCACGATTTCTAATGCCCAGGGATCCTGAACGTCTCTTGCCTAAGCCTGAGCGAAGAGAGAAAGTCTGCCCCCTACTAGATCCGGTCCCGAATCGGGGGCTGCCCCTTCATGCTGTCTTGGTAGCAGCAGCGGGCTTCTTGGCCTGTTTACCTTTATTCCAGGTCTGGTTTGGTCTCCAGACTGACTTGGATTGTGAAAAATTCCCCTCCTGCTTGGTGGCGGAGGAGGAAGTAGAGGGTCCACCTTTAAAGTTTCGAAAGGAACGAAAATTATTCTGTTTGGCCCTCATTTTAACCGTCTTGTCCTGAGGAAGGGCATGACCTTTACCTCCAGTAATGTCGGAAATTATCTCCTTTAGTTCAGGCCCGAATAGGGTCTTACCCTTAAAAGGAATAGCTAAAAGCTTGGATTTTGATGACACATCAGCAGACCAAGACTTAAGCCATAACGCTCTACGCGCTAAAATGGCAAAGCCTGCATTCTTTGCCGCTAATTTAGCCATTTGGAAAGCGGCATCTGTAATAAAAGAATTAGCTAGCTTTAGAGCCTTAATTCTATCCAAAATATCATCTAATGGGGTCTCAACCTTAAGAGACTCCTCTAGAGCCTCAAACCAAAAAGCTGCTGCAGTAGTTACTGGAACAATGCACGCTACAGGTTGTAGAAGAAAACCCTGATGAATAAACAATTTCTTTAGAAGACTCTCTAATCTTTTATCCATAGGATCTTTGAAAGCACAACTGTCCTCAATAGGTATAGTTGTACGATTAGCTAGGGAAGAAATAGCTCCCTCCACCTTAGGGACCATCTGCCAGGAATCCCGAATGGTGTCAGATATGGGAAACATTTTCTTAAAAGTAGGAGGGGGAGAGAATGGAATGCCTGGTCTATCCCATTCCTTAGTAACGATGTCCGAAATTCTTCTAGGGACTGGAAAAACATTAGTGTAAGTAGGGACCTCTAGATATTTATCCATTTTACACAATTTCTCTGGTGGGATGACAATAGGGTCACAATCATCCAGAGTAGCTAAAACCTCCCTGAGTAACAAGCGGAGGTGTTCAAGCTTAAACTTAAAGGCCGTCATATCTGAGTCTGTTTGAGGGAACATCTTTCCTGAATCTGAAAGCTCTCCCTCAGACAGCAATTCCCCCACCCCCAAATCAGAACACTGTGAGGGTACATCGGAGATGGCCAATAAAGCATCAGAGGGCTCAGCATTTACTCTAATACCTGACCTGCTGCGCCTACCCTGTAAACCTGGCAGTTTAGATAATACCTCTGTAAGGGTAGTAGACATAACTGCAGCCATATCTTGCAGGGTGAAAGAA
>NW_026511836.1:0-50199 GCF_027579735.1 Bombina bombina
TTAAACAATATCTCTGAGGGATGTTCAAAGAGATATTCACATATAGATCTTGAGATATCTAGACATATATATTCATATACATATCTCGCTATAAATAGATATATCTGTCCAAAAAGCATCACATATATAGAGAAATATTTATTTATAAATAAATAGAACATTTTCCGTACAATATGAAATATATTAAGGGCTTTGAGCATCATATTAAAGGTTTTTGTGTGTGTGTTTTTTTTTCTATTTGTCTTCTCCATTGACTTCTATGGGGAATAAGTGAAAGCACACACGATTTGGCTGTTTGAATTACACGGCTTAACGTGCATGCATAATAAGTTATTTTGCATCTTGTAATAGCTGCGCAACCCCAAATTCGAAAAAGTAAAAAAATGTGCAGTATTTTCGCAACTAATTTGATGCGCAACTTGTAATCTTGCCCTATAAGTGCAGGCACAATATTAGAAGTAAGTCTGTTCAGTACTGTGTAAACTTACTTTGACACATTTATAATATTGTTATCTCATCATAACAAATGTATTCTATTTAAATAACACATTTGGTACAGTGCAGCTGTCTGCCAGTACCTATAAACCCCTTTTCTGTAGTGTAGCTGCCCCATCCCTCCCTGTCCCTTTTTTCATTAGCAACCAGCCCCTTATATGTAGTGTAGCTGCCCATCCCTTTTTTCTGTAGCAACCTCTTTTCTGTAGTGTAAGTGCCCCATCTCTCTGTCCCTTTTTTTTACGTTCTGTAGTGTAGCTACCCCATCTATCCATGTCCCTTTTTTTATATAGCGACCCCTTTTCTGTAGTGTAGCTGCCCCATCCCTCCCTGTCTCTTTTTTCTGTAGCAACCTCTTTTCTGTAGTGTAAGTGCCCCATCTCTCTCTGTCCCTTTTTTTTTACTTTCTGTAGTGTAGCTACCCCATCGATCCATGTCCCTTTTTTTTCTATAGCGACCCCTTTTCTATAGTGTAGCTGCCCCATCCATCCCTGTCCCTTTTTATCTGTAGCAACCCCTTTTCTGTAGTGTAGCTGCCCCATCCTTCCTTGTCCCTTTTTTTCTGTAGCAACCCTTTATCTGTAGTGTAGCTGCCCCATCCCTCCCTGTCCCTTTTTTCGGTAGCAACCCCTTATCTGTAGTGTAGCTGCTCCATCCCTTTTTTCTGTAGCAACCCCTTTTCTGTAGTGTAGCTGCCCCATCCCTCCCTGTCCCTTTTTTCTGTAGCAACCCCTTTTCTGTAATGTAGCTGCCCCATCCCTCCCTGTCCTTTTTTTTTTTCTTTCTGTAGTGTAGCTGCCAAATCTATCCCTGTCCCTTTTTATCTGTAGCAACCCCTTTTCTGTAGTGTAGCTGCTCCATCCCTTTTTTCTGTAGCAACCCCTTTTCTGTAGTGTAGCTGCTCCATCCCTTTTTTCTGCAGCAACTCCTTTTCTGTAGTGTAGCTGCTCCATCCCTTTTTTCTGTAGCAACCCCTTTTCTGTAGTGTAGCTGCCCCATCCCTCCATGTCCCTTTTTTTCTGTAGCAACCCCTTTTCTGTAATGTAGCTGCCCCATCCCTCCCTGTCCTTTTTTTTTTTCTGTAGTGTAGCTGCCAAATCTATCCCTGTCCCTTTTTATCTGTAGCAACCCCTTTTCTGTAGTGTAGCTGCTCCATCCCTTTTTTCTGTAGCAACCCCTTTTCTGTAGTGTAGCTGCTCCATCCCTTTTTTCTGTAGCAACTCCTTTTCTGTAGTGTAGCTGCTCCATCCCTTTTTTCTGTAGCAACCCCTTTTCTGTAGTGTAGCTGCCCCATCCCTCCATGTCCCTTTTTTCTCTAGCAACCCCTTTTCTGTAATGTAGCTGCCCCATCCCTCCCTGTCCTTTTTTTTTTTATTTCTGTAGTGTAGCTGCCAAATCTATCACTGTCCCTTTTTATCTGTAGCAACCCCTTTTCTGTAGTGTAGCTGCTCCATCCCTTTTTTCTGTAGCAACCCCTTTTCTGTAGTGTAGCTGCTCCATCCCTTTTTTCTGTAGCAACCCCTTTTCTGTAGTGTAGCTGCTCCATCCCTTTTTTCTGTAGCAACCCCTTTTCTGTAGTGTAGCTGCCCCATCCCTCCATGTCCCTTTTTTCTGTAGCAACCCCTTTTCTGTAGTGTAGCTGCCCCATCCCTCCCTGTCCTTTTTTTTCTTTCTGTAGTGTAGCTGCCAAATCTATCCCTGTCCCTTTTTATCTGTAGCAACCCCTTTTCTGTAGTGTAGCTGCTCCATCCCTTTTTTCTGTAGCAACCCCTTTTCTGTAGTGTAGCTGCTCCATCCCTTTTTTCTGTAGCAACCCCTTTTCTGTAGTGTAGCTGCTCCATCCCTTTTTTCTGTAGCAACCCCTTTTCTGTAGTGTAGCTGCCCCATCCCTCCATGTCCCTTTTTTCTGTAGCAACCCCTTTTCTGTAATGTAGCTGCCCCATCCCTCCCTGTCCTTTTTTCTTTTCTTTCTGTAGTGTAGCTGCCAAATCTATCCGTGTCCCTTTTTATCTGTAGCAACCCCTTTTCTGTAGTGTAGCTGCCCCATCCCTCCATGTCCCTTTTTTCTCTAGCAACCCCTTTTCTGTAATGTAGCTGCCCCATCCCTCCCTGTTCCTTTTTATCTGTAGCAACCCCTTTTCTGTAGTGTAGCTGCCCCATCCCTCCCTGTCTCTTTTCTGTAGCAACCCCTTTTCTGTAGTGTAGCTGCCCCATCCATCCCTGTCCCTTTTTATCTGTAGCAACCCCTTTTCTATAGTGTAGCTGCCCCATCCCTCCCTGTCTCTTTTTTCTGTAGCAACCCCTGTTCTGTAGTGTAGCTGCCCCATCCATCCCTGTCCCTTTTTATCTGTACCAACCCCTTTTCTGTAGTGTAGCTGCCCCATCCCTCCCTGTCTCTTTTTTCTGTAGCAACCCCTTTTCTATAGTGTAGCTGCCCCATCCATCCCTGTCCCTTTTTATCTGTAGCAACCCCTTTTCTGTAGTGTAGCTGCCCCATCCTTCCCTGTCTCTTTTTTTCTGTAGCAACCCCTTTTCTGTAGTGTAGCTGCCCCATCCCTGTCCCTTTTTTTTTCTGTAGCAACCCCTTATCTGTAGTGTAGCTGCCCCATCCCTCCCTGTCCATTTTTTCGGTAGCAACCCCTTATCTGTAGTGTAGCTGCTCCATCCCTTTTTTCTGTAGCAACCCCTTTTTTGTAGTGTAGCTGCCCCATCCCTCCCTGTCCCTTTTTTCGGTAGCAACCCCTTATCTGTAGTGTAGCTGCTCCATCCCTTTTTTCTGTAGCAACCCCTTTTCTATAGTGTAGCTGCCCCATCCCTCCCTGTCCCTTTTTTCTGTAGCAACCCCTTTTCTGTAATGTAGCTGCCCCATCCCTCCCTGTCCTTTTTTTCTGTAGCAACCCCTTTTCTGTAATGTAGCTGCCCCATCCCTCCCTGTCCGTTTTTTCTGTAGCAACCCCTTTTCTGTAGTGTAGCTGCTCCATCCCTTTTTTCTGTAGCAACCCCCTTTTCTGTAGTGTAGCTGCCCCATCCCTCCCTGTCCTTTTTTTCTGTAGCAACCCCTTTTCTGTAATGTAGCTGCCCCATCCCCCCTGTCCGTTTTTTCTGTAGCAACCCCTTATCTGTAGTGTAGCTGCTCCATCCCTTTTTTCTGTAGCAACCCCCTTTTCTGTAGTGTAGCTGCCTCATTCCTCCCTGTCCCTTTTTTTCTGTATCAACCCCTTTTCTGTAGTGTAGCTGCCCCATCCCTACCTGTACTTTTTTTTTTTCTTTCTGTAGTGTAGCTGCCAAATCTATCTATGTCCCTTTTTTTCTGTAGCAACCCCTTTCCTGTAGTGTAGCTGCCCCATCCCTCCCTGTCCGTTTTTTCTGTAGCAACCCCTTATCTGTAGTGTAGCTGCTCCATCCCTTTTTTCTGTAGCAACCCCCTTTTCTGTAGTGTAGCTGCCTCATTCCTCCCTGTCCCTTTTTTCTGTATCAACCCCTTTTCTGTAGTGTAGCTGCCCCATCCCTCCCTGTACTTTTTTTTTTTCTTTCTGTAGTGTAGCTGCCAAATCTATCTATGTCCCTTTTTTTCTATAGCAACCCCTTTCCTGTAGTGTAGCTGCCCCATCCCTCCCTGTCCCTTTTTTCTGTAGCAACCCCCTTTTCTGTAGTGTAGCTGCCCCATCCCTCCCTGTCCCTTTTTTCTGTAGCAACCCCTATTCTGTAATGTAGCTGCCCCATCCCTCCCTGTCCTTTTTTTCTGTAGCAACCCTTTTTCTGTAGTGTAGCTGCCCTATCCCTTTTTTCTGTAGCAACCCCCTTTTCTGTAGTGTAGCTGCCTCATCCCTCCCTCTCCCTTTTTTTCTGTAGCAACCCCTTTTCTGTAGTGTAGCTGCCCCATCCCTCCCTGTCCTTTTTTTCTGTAGCAACCCCTTTTCTGTAGTGTAGCTGCCCCATCCCTCCCTGTCCTTTTTTTTTTCTTTCTGTAGTGTAGCTGCCAAATCTATCCATGTCCCTTTTTTTCTGTAGCAACCCCTTTCCTGTAGTGTAGCTGCCCCATCCCTCCCTGTCACTTTGTTCTGTAACTTAGGGCCCTCCCCCCTCCGCTGCTGAGCCACCCACCCACTAACCACCTCCTGCCCACACCTCCCATTTGCACCAGCAGAAAATCGCTACCGATGGTGACACACACAGTATCACCGTTCATAACGATCAGGCATCTGACCTCATATGGAGGCGGATCACCGATCGCGCTCCGGATCCATATGCGGCAGATGCCTGAAGTTTCAGGAGCTCCAGCTCTCGGTTTTAACATAACAGCTGAGAGTGCTGGAGCTTTCTGAAGCTGTCTTGCGTTGTGGGTAAAGGTCAGGTGTGTTTGTCCTCGTGCAGTCTCAACTGCGCATGACAGCTTCGGACAAACATACTTGGCCTTTTATTATATAGGATATATATTCCTATAGATATATAGATATATATTTTACATTAACATTATCAGATATGTATAAAAATATATACTTAATTAAAAAAATTAAAAAAAATTCTATGTTATTATTATTATTATTATCAGGTATTTGTAGAGCGCCAACAGGTTCCGCAGCACTATGAACATAGGTCGTATATAAATACGATTACAGGGATCAAATGGGGAGAGAGGGTCCTGCTGAGAGTTGCACTGTTGTAGTCGGCTCTTATGAAGGTGAACTACAAACAGCTGGGCTCATAGGCTTACATGCTATGGGATTTTAGGGAATAGCAGTGGAGAATGGAAGGTTAGGGTAGGTTGTAAGCGCCCCTGAATAGTAGAGTCTTCAGGAAGCACTTGAAGCTTTTAAAACTAGGGGAGATTCTTGTGGAGCGAGGCAGAGAGTTCCATAAGATGGGAGCCAATCTGGAGAAATCTTGAAGACGGGAATGTGAGGAGGTAACAAGATAGGAGGAGAGTAGGGGATCATGAGCGGGAGGACAGGAGGGAGAGTATCTGGAGATAAGGTCTGAGATGTAGGTGGGAGCAGTGCAATTGAGGGTTTTGTGGGTCAGAGTGAGAATTTTGTGTTTAATCCTGGAGGCAAGAGGAAGCCAGTGAAGGGATTGGCAGAGAGGTGCAGCAGATGAAGAGTGACGTGCAAGGAAGATGAGCCTGGCAGAGGCATTCATTATGGATTGTAAAGGAGCAAGGTGGCAGCTAGGGAGACCAGAGAGGATAAAGTTGCAGTAGTCGAGGAGGGAAAGGATGAGACAGTGGATTAAAATCTTTGTTGTGTCTTGGGTAAGGAAATGTCTAATTTTAGTGACATTTTTAAGGTGGAAGCGGCAGTCTTTAGCCAAGGACTGCATGTGTGGAGTGAAAGAAAGATCTGAGTCCAGTGTGACCCCAAGACATCGGGCATGTGAGGTTAGGGTAATGATGGAGTTATCAACAGTTATAGAGACATGGGGGGGTAGAGATTTTGGAAGAAGGGGGGAAAATAAGAAGCTCAGTTTTGGAGAGATTTAGATAGAAAGTGTCCTGAAAGACAAAAAGAGAAAAGAGGCGCTCTTGGTACAGCAAGTTCCAATATGTGACAAGCAAACGTTCGTGATCTAGATGATATACTCACAAACAAATGTGCACATGCAGTGCAATAGTAGGCGGACCGAAACTTTAGAGCCGTTCGGCAGACTCCTCAGTGGCGACTCTGCCAAACGATGCTGACACTCAGATGGTGGTAGCAATGATCCGGTTCGCTGTGAAGCCTCCGTGATAAACTGCAGTGATCAGCTGAGATGGGAATCCACAAAAACGCACTTTCCCTGCAGATTCAACTGGAGAGATTTAGCTTAAGGTAGTGAGAGGACATCCAAGATGAGATATGAGAGAGACAGTTAGTGACACGGGTTAGCAAGGAAGAAGGTAGTTCTGGTGTAGAGAGGTAGATTTGGGTATCGTCGGCATACAAATGATAATGAAACCCATGGGATTTTATTAAGGAACCTAGTGAGTATGTATAGATTGAGAAGAGAAGGGGACCGAGGACAGAGCCTTGCGGTATCCCAACAGAAAAAGGTAATGGGGCAGAGGATGCCCCAGAGAAGGGTACACTAAAGGTACGGTTAGACAGATAGGAAGAGAACCAAGAGAGAGCTGTGTACCAGATGCTGAAGGATTGAAGGGTATGGAGCAAAAGAAGGTGGTCTACAGTATCAAAGGCTGCAGACAGATCAAGGAGGATAAGTAGAGAGAAGTGGCCTTTTGATTTTGCTGTAAGTAGGTCGTTGGTAACCTTAACAATTGCTGTCTCTGTTGAGTGAAGGGGACGAAATCCAGATTGCAGTGGGTCAAGGAGGGAGTTTAGTGTAAGGAAATGGGATAGACGTGCATATACTAGCTTTTCAAGAAGCTTTAAGGGAAGAGGTAGTAGGGAAATAGGGCGGTAGTTGGATGGGGAGGTTGGATCGAGAGAAGGTTTTTTGAGGATAGGTGTGAATAATGCATGCTTAAGAGATGTGGGAACTATACCAGTGCTGAGGAAGAGGTTGAAGATGTGTGTGAGTATAGGGGTAAGGGTAGAATAGAGGGAGGGGAGTAGTTGTGAGGGGATGGGGTCGAGGCGACAGGTAGTGAGGTGAGAGGATAGTATAAGGGCAGAAGCTTCATTCTCTGTAACAGAGGCAAAAGAGCTAAATTTATGGCTATGTGGGTTTTGGATGATTGTGAGCTTTTGAGGGGGAGGGAGACTAGTAGTATGTTGAGAGCTGATTTAATTTCTGATAGACTCGAATTTGTTGTTGAAGTAGCTGACAAAATCTTGGGCTGAGAGAAAAGTTGTGGTGGGAGGTGGAGGTGGGCGGAGATAAGTATTGAATGTGGAGAACAGAAGTTTTGGGTTTGAAGAAAGAGTAGAGATAAGAGTGTAGAAGTAATGTTGCTTATATATATTAAGGGCAGAATAGTAAGAGTTCAGGATAAACTTGTAGTGAAGAAAGTCAGCAGAACTCTGAGATTTCCTCCAGTGTCGCTCAGCAGTACGGGAACATCTGCGTAGGTACTGTGTCAGAGGAGTATGCCAGGGCTGAGGATGAGTGTATGTTTTCTGAGTTATGGTAGATGGGGTCAGGTTATCAAGGACCAATGTAAGGGTGGAGTTATAGTGGCAGATGGATTCATCAGGACAGGAAAAGGAGGGGATGGAAGAGAGAAGAGGTTCGAGGGAGCTAGCGAGCTGTTGCTGATCTAATGACTTGATTCTTCTTTGAAGTTTTAGTGTGAGGAGTAGAAGGAGGGGAGTTGTAGGGAGGGAGGTGATGGTACAAGTGAGGAGGTGGTGGTCAGAAAGAGGAAAAGGTGAGTTTGTGAAGTTTGAGATAGTGCATAGATAACTGAGCTCAAGGGAGTGACCATCTTTGTGAGTGGGAGAGTCAGTCCATTGTGACAGGCCAAAAGAGGAAGTGAGTTGCAGAAGTTGTTTTGCAGAGGAGGCAGTGGGATTATCAACAGGGAGGTTGAAGTCAGAGAATGAGGGCAGTATATGACTGCAACGCGCATAGAGAGGGGAGAGAATAAGCGAATCATGTGTGTTTCGAATGAAGAAAATGTGAGGGAAAAGTAGGGCTCTATTTGTTGAAAGGTGCAACTAGAGGAAAGTAAAATACCAAAACCACCTCCTTGTCTATTGTCAGACCTAGGAGTGTGGCTGCAGTGGAGACCCCCATGTGACAGTGCAGCAGAGGAAGCAGTGTCTGAAGAAGAGAGCCAGGTTTCTGTGAGAGCCAGAAGATTGAGAGAGTGGGAGATAAAGAGGTCATAGATAGAAGTCAGTTTGTTGCAAACAGAGCGAGAGTTCCATAGTGCACAAGTGAAGGGTGGTGGCTCTAGATGCAAGAGGAATAAGATTAAGGTTACCAGAGTTTTGTTTTGAAGTCTATTGAAGAGCGTGCAGGGCAAGGAAGTTGTGGGGGACCAGGATTGGGGGAGATGTCACCAGCAGCTAGTATGAGCAAGAGGGAGAGTGACGTGAGATGAGATGTGGATTTGCAGTAGTGAGACTGTTTTTGTGATGAGTTGCAAGGGGAGAGAGAGTCTTTAGGAATGTGTGAAGTTCATGAATACAGAAGTAAGGTGAGGATAAAAGAGATGGGCTAATGAGCACATGACAGGAGTAATTGAGTAAAACACGTCTAGATTACGAGTTGTGCGTTAAGGTAAAAAAGCAGTGTTAACAGGTCCTAACGCTGTTTTTTTATACCCGCTGCTATTACGAGTCTTGCATGTATAGGTGTACCGCACACTTTGTTGGCCTTACCGCAAAGAGACTTTCGTAAACTTCGTAAACTCTTTTTTCTATGGGACTTCCATAGCGCTGGTATTACGAGTCTGTCCTGGGAGGCCAAAAAGTGAGCGGTACAGCCTCTACCGACAAGATCCCTAACGCATTCTAAAGTCAGTAGTTATGAGTTTTACACTACAACGCTGTAGCATAAAACTAATAACTAAAGTGTTAAAAAGTACACTAACACCCATAAACTACCTATTAACCCCTAAACCGAGGCCCTCCCGCATCGCAAACACTATAATAAAATTTTTAACCCCTAATCTGCCGCTACGGACATCACCGCCACTATAATAAACATATTAACCCCTAAACTGCCGCACTCCTGCATCGCAAACACTAGTTAAATATTATTAACCCCTAATCTACCGCCCCTAACATTGCTGCCATCTACATTATACTTATTAATCCCTAATCTTCCGCTCCGGACATCGCCGCAACCTACATTATATTTATGAACCCCTAATCTGCTGCCCCCAACATTGCCGCCACCTACCTACATTTATTAACCCCTAATCTGCTGTCCCCAACGTCGCCGCCACTATTCTAAATTTATTAACCCTTTAAACTTAAGTATAACCCTAACCCTAACACCCCCTAACTTAAATATAATTTAAATAAATCTAAATAAAATTGCTATCATTAACTAAATTATTGCTATTTAAAACTAAATAGTTACCTATAAAATAAACCCTAAGCCAGCTACAATATAACTAATAGTTACATTGTAGCTAGCTTAGGGTTTATTTTTATTTTACAGGCAAGTTTGTATTTATTTTAACTAGGTAGAATAGTTACTAAATAGATATTAACTATTTAATAATTACCTAATTTAGCTAAAATAAATACAAATTGACCTGTAAAAATAAAACCTTACCTATGTTACAATAACACCTAACACTACACTACAATTAAATAAAATTACCTACATTAAATACAATTAAATAAATTAAATTAAATTAGATAAATCGCAAAAACAAACAAACACTAAATTACAGAAAATAAAAAACAAATTACAGATCTTTAAACTAATTACACCTAATCTAATAGCCCTACCAAAATAAAAAAGCCCCCCCAAAATAAAAAAAACCCTAGCCTAAACTAAACTACCAATAGCCCTTAAAAGGGACTTTTGCAGGGCATTGCCCCAAAGAAATCATCTCTTTTACCTGTAAAAAAATACAAACAACCCCCCCAACAGTAAAACCCCCCACCCACACAACTAACCCCCCAAATAAAACCCTAACTAAAAAAACCTAAGCTCCCCATTGCCCTGAAAAGGGCATTTGGCTCTATTGCTGCCCAGAGCCCTAACCTAAAAAATAAAACCACCCAATAAACCCTTAAAAAAATCCTAACACTAACCCCCGAAGATTCACTTACCAGGAGAAGTCTTCATCCAAGCGGCAAGATGTCCTCAACGAAGCCGGCAGAAGTGGTCCTCCAGACAGGCAGAAGTGGTCCTCCAGATGGGCAGAAGTCTTCATCCAGACGGCATCTTCTATCTTCATCCTTCCGATGCGGAGCGGCTCCATCTTCAAGACATCCGGCGCGGAGCATCCTCTTCAAACAACGTCTTCTTCGGAATGAATATCACTTTACGTGACATCATCCAAGATGGCGTCCCTTAGATTCCGATTGGCTGATAGAATTCTATCAGCCAATCGGAATTAAGGTAGAAAAAAATCCTATTGGCTTATGCAATCAGCCAATAGGATTGAACTTCAATCCTATTGGCTGATCCAATTAGCCAATAGGATTGAGCTCGCATTCTATTGGCTGATTGGAACAGTGTATTGGATGGGTTTATTTTTTAGGTTAGGGTTTTGGGCAGCAATAGAGCTAAATGCCCTTTTAAGGGCAATGCCCATCCAAATGCCCTTTTCAGGGCAATGGGGAGCTTAGGTTTTTTTAGTTAGGGTTTTATTTGGGGGGTTGGTTGTGTGGGTGGGGGTTTTTACTGTTGGGGGGTTGTTTGTATTTTTTTTACAGGTAAAAGAGCTGATTTCTTTGGGGCAATGCCCCGCAAAAGGCCCTCTTAAGGGCTATTGGTAGTTTAGTTTAGGCTAGGGTTTTTTTTATTTGGGGGGGGGGGGGCTTTTTTATTTTGATAGGGCTCTTAGATTAGTTGTAATTAGTTTAAAAATCTGTAATTTGTTTTTATTTTGTGTAATTTAGTGTTTGTTTGTTTTTTGTGATTTAGCTAATTTAATTTATTTAATTGAAAAGATTTTTATTGAATTTTTCTTCTTAATTACATAACAAAGTAAATGCAAATGTTACATCAACATAACTTGAAACATATTGAGGTATATCTCGGCAGGTCAGCATGTCATATACACATCAATAAATTTTACCTTACATTTCAGGTCACATTATAAACCAATACTCCTTAAGCAAAAAATACTCTCAGAAACTTAGGTTGTTAACTAACAACTCTGGCTTCAGAAAACATAATCCATGGTTCCCAGACAGAAACAAATTGTTCCTCAGTGTCAAACATGTTAGCTGCATTATTACTCATTTGGTAGTAGTAACCAATTTTACTTAGAATAATCTGAAAGTTAGGGATCTCAACTTTCCAATACTGGGCTATTGTTAATCTTACTATAGTAAAGATGGTAAAAATAAACTTGTTTCGTGCCCTGTTAAACCTTGGAATAGGCTCATGCAGAAGGGCTTGGGAGGCCGACACTCTTAAAGTGCGCCCAAAAATGTTGCCCAACAGACTGAAGGTTTGTGACCAGATATTTGCTACCCGTGGGCAGTCCCACCACATGTGCGAATAAGTACCTAACTCATCACACCCTCTTAGACATTTTCTATTACCTATCTCCAATTTATGTAATCTCGAGGGGTGAAAATACCAACGAAAAGCAGTCTTCATGTAATTTTCTTTTAAATGAGCGCATATGGAAAAGGAGGGTCCCCTAAACAGAACATCATTCCATTTTTCTAGAGACCAAGTAAATTGAAATTCTTCTTCCCACTTGTGCATAAAATGAAGCTTATGAGTCTTTGGTGGAGAGTTAAAAATGGCATACAGTCCAGTAATGGTCCCTCTCATTCTCTGTCCAGCTAAGCAAATTTGTTCTAAGTATGTGGTGCTCCCTTTGTATGAGTTACCTATCACCTCGCAAACTCTTGCCTTCAACTGAAGATATTTATACCAACTGGGTCTATCTTGTTCATTAAGGCTAGCATATGTGTTAAAGTCCATAAAGTTCTGCCCCCTTAAAGTGTCAGCAATTCTGTACAGCCCCCTATTGGCCCACTTATTCTGAAGCCCCACGTCAAGTGTAGTAGACAGCGTTATTAATGGCATTGCCTTAGAAGTATCTGAGATTAGCTTAAATTTAGTAGACAAAGAGTCCCATAGCGAGACGGAGTGTGCTACTGCTGCAAAAGTCTTCCATATATGTTAGGCCTATGAGTTCTATTAGTCCATAGAAGTTTATAAATTGGCTCCACCCCAACCATATCTGACTCCAGTTGTACCCACTGAATATTATCAGTCTTGTTATGCCATAACGCAGTCTGAGCCACACGGGCCGCATGGTAGTATGTTAGAAAATCTGGCAATCCCATTCCTCCCCCTCTTCTACTTCTGCAGAGAGTTTGTCTATTAGTTCTTGCTCTTTTACCTTGCCAAATAAACGAAATTACATATTTCTGTAATTGTGTGAGTGTTTTGGATGGCACAGAGACTGGTAAGCATCTAAATAGGTATAATATTTTTGGGAGAATTGTCATTTTAATTCCAATTATTCTGCCATATAGCGAAATTTTCAACTTTTCCCATTTCTGTAGCAAGTTTTTAATCTGTGATATCAAAGGCGTGTAGTTTAAATGATACAGATCTTCAGTCCTATTTGTAAGTATCACTCCTAAATATCTCATTCTCTTCTCAGCCCATGAGAAAGAGAAATTAATCTCCATGAGTTTTTTAGTGTGTGCTTGTAGATTTACACTAATAGCCTCACACTTATCATTGTTAATTTTATAACCTGATATTGCTGCAAACTTATCAATAGTGGAATACAGTACTGGAAGAGAAATAAGTGGCTTTGTGATCGAAAGAATAATGTCATCTGCAAAAAGACTGATTTTATATTCTTTTGCCTTTATATGTATGCCTGTAATATCTACATTTCGTCTGATGCTGGCTGCTAAGGGTTGGATACACAGGGCAAATAGAAGCGGGGAAAGAGGGCATCCCTGTCTAGTACCATTTGCTATTTCAATGGGTCCTGACTTATACCCCGCAATTTTAACAAATGCTGAGGGATGAGAGTATATCGTGGCGATCGCTTTTCTAAAGTTTCCCGTTATGCCAAATGCATCTAACACCTTATCGAGGTAGTCCCAGTAAATACGGTCGAATGCCTTCTCTGCGTCCAAGGAAAGGAACAGAGAAGGCATTCCTTTAACCGACGCAAGATTAATCAAATCAATCACCTTTCTCATATTATCCGGGCCTCCCTGTTCACTATGAACCCCACCTGATCCGGATGGACTAGTTTAGGCATTAGTTTGTTGAGTCTGGTGGCTAAAATTTTAGAGAAAATCTTTATGTCTTGGTTAATTAGAGATATAGGCCGATAATTTTTGCAGTGTTGCTTGTTTTTGCCCGGCTTCGGAATTACTGAAATTCGAGCTATTAAGAATTCTTTCGGGATATATCCCCCTTTTAACATATGGTTAAAGGTGTTCACTAATAAGGGACCTAATTCGTCTAGAAATGTCTTATAAAAAATACCAGTGTATCCATCCGGACCAGGTGCTTTATTGATTTTTAGGTGTTTGATTGTTTGTCTAATTTCAGCTAATGTGATAGGTGCGTTTAGCCCATCTACATCATCTGCGTCAAGCTTAGGCATATCGTCATGGCCCAAAAATTCCTGGTAGTTTTCAAATTGTCAGGGATTCCTGTCTCCCCGAGGGAGTGCATATAATGATTGGTAATATGATGCAAAGGTATCTGCTATAATTTGAGGATGGTTAGTGGTAGAACCATCTGGCTTCTGCAACTGAGGGACCGTTGTGAGCCTTGTCATATCTTTCAGCCTACAAGCCAACATTCTGTCAGGCTTGTTAGCGTGGATGAAATATTGTGTATCAATAAGTTTTAAAGATCTAGATACTTCCTGAGATAACAATTTATCCAATTCCTCCCTTTTACTATTTAGCCTTTTAAGTGTATTTGCGCTCTGAGTGGTGCAGTGAAGATTGTGTAATTGCTTAATTTCTTCCTTTAGCCTCTCACCATAAGTATGTGCCGCTTTTAATTTGGAGCTAGATTCTCTAATTAATATGCCTCTTGTAAAGGCCTTAAGCGCCCCCCACACATATGAAGGATTTTCTACTGAGTGTTGATTAGAGCCAATAAAAACTCCAATTTCCCTTCTCAAAAACTCTAAGAACAATTTATCTTCGAATAGGGTAGGGTTCAAATGCCAGCTCTTGTTTCTAAGCGGGTCTATTAAGCCTGAAAGTGTCGTCAAAACCGCATTATGATCTGACCAGGTGCTAACTATTATGTCTGATTTCATAATTAATGGTGCCAATATTTGGCTCACAAGAATATGGTCAATTCGTGAATAAACCTTATGGGCTGAGGAATAAAAGGTATAATCCCTATTATTTCCATTTTGAACTCTCCAGCTATCTAATAGGTTGTGATCTAACAAAAAAATCATATAGTACTTTTCTAAATTTCTGTGTTTGAGAAGCTGACCTCGTCCCTGATCTGTCCATTTCGGGGTCTACCACCGTGTTAAAATCTCCCCCAATGATTAGCCTATACTGTTTCCAGTACGTTAGTAACTTACTGAGTTTAGCCAAGAAAGGGCCCTGAGATTCATTAGGAGCATAGATATTACCTATTACCACTGGGGTGTCATGAATCTTACCTCTGAGAATTATGTATCTACCCTGTGTATCTATAAAAGACTCTTCTTCCTGGAAATTGATACTATTGTGCATAAGAATAGAGACACCACACTTTTTCTTACTACAAGTGGCGTGATACTGTAATGGATATGCTCTGTCACAATATTTAGGGGTTGCTGTCTTGGTGAAATGTGTCTCCTGCATGAGAATAACGTGTGCCCCTAGGGATTTATACATGCTAATGGCTTTGCGTCTTTTTACATTGGAATGAAGACCTTTAACATTATGCGTAAGCACCTTAAGTGACATATGTGTAACGATTAATATCTGCTTTCAACATGTGTACATTGCTATACATTTCTTTAAATAACCATAGTGCACCTCTCCCTGACAAGAGACGTGAACCTGCATACAATAAACAAGATAAGGATTGGACCCTAAACACATTCTGATACATTCGGTACCTGAAAACCAACGACTTAGAAGACCTTGACCTGCCGAGGAAAAGACAATAAACATTGCCAACAGTAACATAAAACTGTAGAACTGAATATACAAACAACATTATTTGTACCCCGACATCCGGGTTTGAGAACATAATAAAATGATAACAAAAAACAACCAGGAAAAAACCTGTAAGAAAACTGTTAGCGGACTCAGTGGGAAGGGAAAGGGGGAAGGAAAGACAAGGGGAAAGGTCCAGCAAGAGGGTTATCATGAAAAGAAGTCCGCCAGGAACTCCAAGCTGAACCAGTGAACTGAATGAAGAATAATGACATTAGCCACTCTTTATTGGTTTCTCCACTCATGAAGAATTAGAGTTGAAGTATCAAAAATGGACATCAGGGGTGTCCCCAACTGCTCTCCTCAAGTAGGACTCTCCTGATTTCTACTAGGCCAAGCATTTTTGCTGTTCTTGCCCACAGATGTCCATTCTTTCATAATTGCTTTACGTTGAGGCTTTGGGGAAGAGGACTCTGCTTCGTTTATTTTCTCTAGCTTTAGTTTCTCCAAAATGCTTTGTCCCTCTGAAAGAGATGAACAAGAGTATGATGACTTCTCATACATAAAAATAAGCTTGAATGGGAAACCCCAATGATATTTGATCTGTGCCTTGATTAACACTGAAACCACTGGTTTGAGCTCTCTTCTCCTCCTGAGGGTAGTTGGCGAAAGATCTGTGAAAAGCTGCAAGGCATGACCTTCAAATGTTATTCTAGGAACATTGCGTACTGCTTGCATGATTTGGTCCTTGATATGATAATAATGTAACTTGGTGATCACATCTCTTGCTGTCGCTGTTGTGGGTGGTCTGGCCAGTGCTCTGTGTGCTCTGTCCATCAGAAACAATGAAGGATCTGTATGCGGTACTAATTGTTGAAATATTTTTAGTAATGTATCCAGTAAGTTGTTGTATGATTCTGGCAGGTTTCGAATTCTAATATTGGATCTTCTGGATCTGTTCTCCAGATCCTCTAATGCATCCTCCAACTTCTGTATTTGCTCCTGCTGTGTTTGTATAGTGTTTTGCAAAATAGGTATTTCTTCTGCAATATCGTCCATTTTATCCTCCAAAGTTGCCGTCCTATCTCCAATTTCTGATATATCTTGTTTTAATTCTGAGAGAGCTGCCCTCATCTCTTCCTTAAACATTTGCTTAATCTGTAATAGGAGATCACTACTCTGTGAACCCCCCCCCCCTGCAGCTGCGTGGGGGCTTTTTGGGGAGGATGGTTGGGACTCTGCGTCTATAGATAGTTCCCCAGCACTTTGGGTTTTTTTTAGCTGAGATCTGGAGAGACAGTCTTTGACTGACTGATTTCTTCCTTTCATCATGGCAAACTAGATAGATTACAGTAGATAACAAAAACTGGAAATCAATAATTATTAACAAAGCACTGGTAGACCACAATATTTAGGGCAGTTATAATAAATGCATAGGAAAGGGTTCCCACTTAGTCCACTTGTAGAATATGCTTTTAATTCAGCTTCATGTCAATATGTAGAACAGGTTGCAGCTTATAAATCAGTATGTACCTAGAGGGTGCCAGTTTTTGAGGCTTATTGAATGCTGCTCCCTTGGTATCCCAGGCCCAACTAACTCCTGTGGGGCTAGGGAAGGGGCAACCAGTGTCTGTAAAGTCCTTTAACTGTAGCAAACACTCCTCTCAGGTATTGCAAGTTACTTAAGCTTGTCCTGCCATATAATCTCTCTCCCCAGGAGCTTTGTCCTCACAGGGCAATCACAGAAAAAGGAATTGGGGATATGACCCACCACCACAGAGGATGGCAGGAAAGGGGGGGGGGGAGATAAAAATCTAGTTGTTTTCAAAGTTCCAAAAACTCAAAGCTGTTGTACTGTGTTACGCTGTAATGTTGCACAAGCTATCAGATTAGCAGTCTTTTTAGTGAGAATATAAAAATTTCTATTAGGTTAGCACTCCAGATACTATAGATACTCTTGCAAATTATTTGGGCTTTGATGATGAAGTGATATGTACAGGACAGATAGAAAATGGCGACTTTCCCGCCACAAGCCCCTCTCCTGTATCCTCTTGCCACACAGTCTATGTAGTAGTTATGATTTGCAAGTCCCCAGAACAAGCCAGCAGTCTCCAAGTGTATCCTAACTGTATTTCACCTCTAGTTGCTGTTAGAGAACCGCAGCTTAACTCTGTGATCTCTGAGCTGTTATGTCTTTTTCAATCAAAAATTGGGAATAAAAATAGTGGGTTCTTACCCCAATCCTCTGGTGTATGTCCGTTGAAGCCCTTAGATCTGAGACAATCCAATTTTCTTCTTTTTTTCGTTGGTGACGAACTGTGATCTGGGGTCCGGTGTAGGCCGCAGCCCCGGCCTTTCCTACTTTTTCTCTGGTTCTGTGAACTAGCCCCCACGATCTTCCTCAAACTTTGCAAATTTTTGTGAAAATTGATCCTCCTCAATACACAGGTGCCCAAAGGTTGGGATTTGGACAGATTCTACTGAAAATATCACCTTTGTAGCTAATTCTTAATATTATTTGAGCAGAGCTGCTGCAAACTGCTTCTGCTCCTGTTGCTGGCTAGCTCCGCCCTAATTTAATTTATTTAATTGTATTTAATGTAGGTAATTTATTTAATTGTAGTGTAGTGTTAGGTGTTATTGTAACATAGGTTAGGTTTTATTTTACAGGTAAATTTGTATTTATTTTAGCTAGGTAGTTATTAAATAGTTAATAACTATTTAGTAACTATTCTACCTAGTTAAAAGAATTACAAACTTGCCTGTAAAATAAAAATAAACCCTAAGCTAGCTACAATGTAACTATTAGTTATATTGTAGCTATCTTAGGGTTTATTTTATAGGTAAGTATTTAGTTTTAAATAGGAATTATTTAGTTAATTGTAGAATTTTATTTAGATTTATTTAAATTATATTTAAGTTAGGTGGTGTTAGTGTTAGGGTTAGACTTAGATTTAGGGGTTAATACATTTAATATAGTGGCGGCGACATTGGTGGCAGCAGATTAGGGGTTAATAAGTGTAGGTAGGTTGCAGCGACATTGGGGGCGGGAGATTAGGGGTTAATAAATATAATGTAGGTGTCGGCGGTGTCCGGAGCGGCAGATTAGGGGTTAATAAGAATGATTTAGGGGTCGGCGATGCCGGGGGCACCAGATTAGGGGTTAATAAGTGTAAGATTAGGGGTGTTTAGACTCAGGGTTCATGTTAGGGTGTTAGCTGTAAACATAAAATGTGTTTCCCCATAGAAATCAATGGGGCTGCGTTACTGAGCTTTACGCTGCTTTTTTGCAGGTGTTAGACTTTTTCTCAGCCGGCTCTCCCCATTGATGTCTATGGGGAAATCATGCATGAGCAGGTACGACCAGCTCACAGCTGACTTAAGCAGCGCTGGTATTGGAGTGCAGTATGGAGCTCAATTTTGCTCTACGCTCACTTCTTACCTAATAACGCCAGGTTTGTAAAAACCTGTAATACCAGCGCTGCAGGTAAGTGAGCGGTGAGAAAAATCTGCTCGTTGGCACCGCACAGCTCATAACGAAAAACTCGTAATCTGGCTGGTAGTTTGTTAAAGGTGGTAAAAAGGAATATGAATATATTTAGCATTTTTACAAAATAGTCAAACAGTGTATAAAACTCAGTATAAAAACAGCACTTGCCTTATCCCTTGTCCAATCCTTGTTGAATTCTTGTATAATTCTTTGTGCCTCACTTATAAATGTTCACTTAAGAGATGTGAACAGATGATCTTACAATACTGCTATTTAAGCCGCCATTGCTATCCCTGCATTGGAACATTGGAATTTAAGGTATGTGTAATTTGCTTCAGGTTTTGTGCTTTAGGTCTAATGCAAAATAGGGCTATCGCACATGAAGAATTAGTTATCTTAAAGGGACAGTAGACACCAATTTTCATATAACTGCATGTAATAGACACTACTATAAAGAAGATTATGCACAGATACTGATCTAAAAATCCAGTATAAAACCTTTTAAAAACTTACTTAAAAGCTCCCAGTTTAGCACTGTTGATGAGGGAGTCTGAGACACCCACTGAAAGGGGCTGGGTAAACAAAAAGAGCAGACACTTCCCACCTCGCCCCTTCCCTGCATATGAAAAGACAGAAAACATATACAGGAGCCAGCAGGAGTCTGTAAACACGAGTATACATCTGGAACTGTGGTGCTTGGATAGGACTCTACTCCAGAATTGTTATTGTTTAAAAATATAGATAATCCCTTTATTACCCATCCCCCAGTTTTGCATAACCAACACAGTTATATTAATATACTTTTGCCTCTGTGATTACCTTGTCTCTAAGCCTCTGCAGACTGCCCCTTTATTTCAGTTCTTTTTACAGACTTGCATTTTAACTAATCAGTGCTGAGTCATAGGTAATTCCACAGGAGTGAGCACAATGTTATCTATATGGTGCGGTCTACCTGTGAAAAACTGTCAAAATGCACTGAGATAAGAGGCGGTCTTAAAGGGATTAGAAATTAGCCTACCTAGGTTTAGCTTTCAACAAATACCAAGAGAACAAAGGAAATGTAATGATAAAAGTACTTTGGAAAAGTTGTTTAAAATTGCATGCCCTAACTGAATCATGAAAGTAAAATTTTGACTTGACTGTCACTTTATGCACTGTATTACAAAAGATCTGCAGCAGCATTTAAAACTGTAATCTTGCTCAGAAAAATTATGGAGTTTTTCATTTCAGGGTGTCCCTAGAATACATCTCTTGAAAACCTTCTTGAGTATATTTGTCTTAGCTACTTAGCTTTTTATCAGTAAGAGACAGATGAACACACGATCATGCACTGATCTAAGCAATCACAGTTTAGCTTGTACTCCTCACTGCAGTCTCTTGTGTTGAGTATATAAGCAATATATATTTACTTCCCACACGCGCAAAGAGCTGCTATACAGCTATACATTTTAAGTTTAACCTCTTTAAAAATATTAAAGGATACCCAATATGGGCCAGATTACAAGTGGAGTGCTATTTAATGCTCCCGCTCGAGCGTAAACTGCACTAGAAGTAAGCTTTTTTTGAGTTCATAAAAAGTTTGTAAAAAGTTATCACGCACGCTAACCCGACAAGCGTAGAAAGCTGAACAGTTTTTCAGAAAGATTTATGTAACATATTACCAAACACAAGAATTATCTCATCCTTTCTCAGACCTGGAGTTTCCTTTCTCAGACCTGGAGTTTCCTGTCTCAGGCCTGGAGTTTCCAGTCCCAGTACTAAATGAATGCTGAATCTGAACTGCCTACTGCCCAGGACATAGAGGATCAAGATCTAAGACTATCTCGGGGATCATTGTGAGGATATAACTGTCCAAGTGATCTGGATTTAACATCATAAGACCTCTCTGCATTAAGAATGATGGGTAGACACCAGGGGCGGACTAAGACCGATCAGGGCCCCGGGCCCCTACTGTCTTACACTGACCCAAATGTATCAAAATGTATGCAAATGAACATGGTAGCTTCTGTGCGCCTCAGGCCCCCCAACCTCAAGGACAAGGACCACCAACGTCAAGGGCCAGATCCCATACTCCATGGCCCTCACAGTGACAAACCCCCGACAGGGCCCCCTACACCCTATTGCCCCCCAGCAACAAACCGCACATCCAGGCACAAGGCCCCCACTCTGGGGCTTGGACCCCCACTAAACCCACACTTAAGTTCTTAGTAAATGATAGGGCAGCTGTCAGCCCAAACTTAATCAGCACACCAGGAGCCATGGCAATGCCATTTGTGGGCCCCCTGACATGCTGGGTCCTCGGTCCAGGTCCTATTTGCCCGGCTGATCAGTCCGCCCCTGGTAGACACAGAGTCCTCTCCCCTGATATAGAGCTCCATTCTTACCTGATAGGATTGAGGTGAGATTCACTAAGCAGGTTTAAAAAATTTACCCTGACATTTTTGCACGTGGAATTTGGTGAAAGGTGGAGCCGCCATACTAAAGTTCTATCTCTTTGGACTATTCATTCTTTTTCACATAGAGACTGTGTTTGTGCACTATAACTGTTTGATTTTCTCTTTCATTTGCAATATATACCATACATATACATATTTAGACATGTATATGTATCTCTATGTTTAAAGTGAATGAAAATTTTAATGAATAAAACTGACTTCCTCCAATCGCTGCTTGGATTCTCAAGTTGGACGCCTCGAGGTGCACGGCATGATTGGAGGAAGCCGGTTTCGTCATTGTTGTGCTTAGTACAGAGGAGCTGCGGGCGGAGGATACTTAATCAGAATGACTTAAATCTGAGACTAACATACAATTTGAGTATGGAAATGGTAGAATTTCTAGACATAAAAATTTACAAGGATGCCATTAATCAGTTGAAAACTCACCTGTATAGAAACGAGACAGCCACTAATTCTATTTTGATACTTAACAGCTGCCATATGTGGCAAACCAAAAGAGCAATCCCAACAGGTGAATTTCTATGCATCAGGTGAAATTGCTCTGATGATCTGGTCTTCTGTGAAAGAGCGAAATAACTCAAATTGAGATTAAAAGACAGAGGATATACATGCAAGGTTATCCGTAAAGCGCTTCAAAGAGCAAAACATACACATAGACACAATCTGTCGGTACCTAAAGAAAAATTCCAATACAGAAGGCAGGGTTAGATTTGCTAGCACCTTCAGTGCTCAACATCAGGAAATAAACAATATACTGAACCGACATGCAGGAATTTTAAAATCTGACAAAGATTTATCTTAATATGTAGGGGACAAGATCCTCACAAGTTGGAGGAGAGCACCAACTATTGGAAATAAATTGGTAAGAAGTTATTTCATAAGAAAAAGAGCTAACAAAAACATCTGTGGCACATATCCATGTGGTTCTTACAGTTTTTGCAAGTACATGAATAATGAAAGAGAATTTACTATTTTCTCAGGTGAAATAAAAAAAAAATGTATAGGTTTGCAAATTGCAGAACCAGAAACATGGTATATTGCCTGTCCTGTGAATGTGGAAAAAGATACATAGGTATTACCACACGTTAGAAACTGTATGTACCAGACTTGGGGAACATTTAAATAGCATTAAAAACTGTGAAGATAAAAGAAAAGATAAAAATCTGACCCCTCTAGCTAGACATTACCTTAATACAGTGTTTTTCAACCAGTGTGCCGTGAGAGATCCTATTCCTCAGGTGTGCCACGGCAGACTGACAACAGTGTGACATATTTTTTAATCTTTGCTTGTTTTTTACTCCCAGTGCAGGGGTAGTTTGTAGGAGGCATGGCATAACAGCACAATACATACAGTATGTGTGTGTATGTGTGTATATATATATAATATATACTGTATTAGGCTACAATGTGTGATTTTTTTTAAATTCTGGGATGGTGGTGTGCCACTGCAAAAAAAAGGTTAAAAATCACTGCCTTAATAGACATGGAACAAAACCCTCTTTGACTGTCTCCATGTTACAAGTAATAAAACCAGGTATAGGGGTGGTAACATTGAGTCCATGTTGTTACAGGCAGAGTGTAGGATGATTTTCTGGCTAAATACACTTATGCCAGCAGGCTTAAATGGACAAGATGGCTATGGCTCTTTTCTATAGAATTCTGGTGGCATTGACAAAAATGATAAAAAAGGAAAATATCTTATTACTCTCTCTTTTTTTCTTTTTTCTTATCATGGATCTGTATATGTGTTTAATCTCTCACTCTGTATAAGATGGTAAAGGAGTGATGTACACCCTATTGATGGATGTCTCTTTAGCATTTTGTATGTGATATATCTATGCACTTAAAGTGGACCATCCTAATCTATTCATTGTATTGCACCAATGAGCTGAATCGACACTTTTTGATCACTTCTGTATTTTATCATAGTGATCTATCGTAGGCTTTTCTTCGCATACATTATGTTATCTTATAAGATAGGCTGCTATAATAACTGTTATACATTTAATCCATTGTTAGTTTTACATGTTGAACAGCATCCTTTTGATATTTGCTAACCCTATACAAAAGTACTGTAACTACGGTTACATTGACCCTGTCTGCATTTTTTACATTGACCTTTTACCAGGAATATAGCAAACACAGTGGTATTTGATCGATCTCTGTGCTGTGGATTGCATGCTATGCTTGAAATTGTCAATATGCCAACATTTTGACCGCATTGACGCTTCGATCCGGTGTTATGATTGTGTTTTTGTTTGGGCATTTGAGCATGCGTATGGCAAGTCTGACTTTGACATGTTTACCCTGATGACAATTGAATTGGTCCATTCGGTGATAGGTTACATTGGTGGGGGGGGGGGGTCTGCCACGCTACCTTCCCCTGATTGGCTAAGATATGAAACGCATTAACTAATGCCCTCTTGCTGTGAACAACTGTCAAATGCATTCAGATAAGAGGGCATAGACGTTAGCATACAAGCCTACCTAGGTTAAGTTTTCAACTAAGACTACCAAGAGAACAAAGCAAATTTGATGATAAAAGTAAATTTGAAAGTTGTTTAAAATTACATGCCCTATATGAATCATAAAAGTTTAATTTGGACTTTACTATCCCTTTAAATAATCTTTCCTGTTACTTAATCAATACACAAAAATGGGCTGTGTGTCCGTTTACACAGTAAGCTGCAACAGTTTGAATGAGTAATGTTTATATTGCAAAAATATAGGATTAGGCCTGTTAATTACCCCTCCCCCAACTGTATAAACATCAGGGTTATGAATTTAGAGAAAATTCAAGATTTAGCAATAGACAGACATCATGGAAAATTCTTTCATATTTGCTGTTTGCAAAACTGAAAAATAACATTTCCTCTATCCAGTAATCAGAAGGAAAAAGTATATCTAAATATTTTCATTTGCTCAGCAGTGCATATTTATACTACGAGAAAAGAACAAATCTTGTATAGTGATTTTATACGGAGCCCCGCTAGTCTCATGAGAGGAAAATATTTTTTTTGCCTCGCTGTATTACACTGTGCTCACAATGTAATATATTGTCTCCACAATTTAATTATTTCATGTGCATGTGACAATCAGTAAAGTGTATGCACAGAATAGTTCTCCCAAACGATGTAGTTAGATTGTGAGCACAAACTAACTTTTTAGTGTGCACCATGTAACTGTATAATGAGGGTGCCAATCTACTCTTTCCTTGGTGCGTTGCATCTTAATCCTCATAAAAAAGCAGAAGATAAAGTTTTGTCTCGTTAAAGGGACAGTATACACTAATTTTCATATAACTGCATGTAATAGACACTACTATAAAGAATAAGATGCACAGATACTGATATAAAAATCCAGTATAAAACTGTTTAAAAACTTACTTAGAAGTTCTCAGTTTAGCTCTGTTGTAAAGGTAGCTGGAAAGTCCACTGCAAGTGGGAAATAAGACACTCCCCCCCCGTCCCCCTTCTTTTGCATATGAAAAGACCCTTTACACAAAACGGGAGCAAGCTGGAGAAGGTAGCTGACAGTATTCTCATAAAACTTTGGGGCTTTGGTTAAATAACACAAACAGGCAGTGGCTGTGAACGTGCATCAGAGAGTGCGACTCAGTTGAGGATAATGGCGATCGTGGGTATGCAACTCCACACCTAAGGAGGAGACTGGCACCCTCATTATACAGTTACATTGTGCGCACACAATTATTCATCTGTGTGTACAATGTAACTACATTGTTTGGGAGAATTATCTTATGCGCACAATTTACTGATTGTCGCGTGCGCATGAAATAATTAAATAGTGGAGACTGTTTAATATGTTGTGCTCACAATGTTTTACAGCGAGGCAATGATTTGTTTATTTTTTCTTCCTCGTGACCCTGGCAGGGCTCTGCAATTTTACCCCCTGACTCCCAACACACAAATCGCTGCTCCCCCACCTTGGGCTGCCAGTAATACATAAAACAACAATGATATTAAACCTTTGGTTGCTGATAACGCAGTAGGAGCAGTGTTTGACTCCCCTTAGCAATTATGCTGTGCATTATTTGTGTCAGTAACAAATAGAGCAGAGTTTTTACAGCAAGCAGAGGTATTTACCGGTTTTCTGCTCTCCTAGTGTCATCCTTCCTGCACCTAAACTGCTGAAACTTTAAAGGGACACTGTACCCAAAAAATTTCTTTCGTGATTCAGATTGAGCATGAGATTTTAAGCAACTTTCTAATTTACTCCTATTATCAATTTTTCTTCTTTCTCTTGCTATCATTATTTGAAAAAGAAGGCATCTAAGCTTTTTTTGGTTTCGGTACTCTGGACAGCACTATTTTATTGGTGGACGAATTTATCCACCAATCAGCAAGGACAACCCAGGTTGTTCACCAAAAATGGGCCGGCATTTAAACTTACGTTCTTGGATTTCAAATAAAGATACCAAGAGAATGAAGACAATTTGATAATAGGAGTAAATTAGAAAGTTGCTTAAAATGTCATGCTCAATCTGAATCACAAAAGAAACATTTTGGGTACAGTGTCCCTTTAATCCTTTACTTCAGGGATGGAAAAGATCCTAACACATGGGGCCACAGATCAACATCCTAGAAGCCTTAAAGGGATACATTTAAACTTTCATGATTTAGAACATGCCATTTTAAGTAACTTTTAAATTCACTTTTTTTTAATCAAATTTATTTGTTCTCCAAGTATTCTTTTTTTAAAAGAATATGTACATATCCTCAGCAGAAGCAATGCACTACTGGGAGCTAGTTTGCGATTGGTGGCTACATACATATGCCACTTGTCATTGACTCACCATATGTATTCAGCTAACTCCCAGTAGCTGACTTTAAATAAATGTTTATTGCTTCTGCAAGGGTTAAATGCATAGCTACATGCAAGCAATAGCATATTAAATCATTTTGGCCTAGATTACGAGTTTTGCGTTAGCCTTAAAAAGCAGCCTTAAGAGGTCCTAACGCTGGTTTGTAACGCCCTTCTGGAATTACGAGTCTTGCAGGTACAGGTGTACCGCTCACTTTTTTGGCCAGACTCGGAAATACCGCAAATCCACTTACGTCAATTGCGTATCCAATATTTTCAATAGGACTTGCATAGCACCGGTATTACGAGTCTTCCAAAAAGTGAGCGGTACACCCTCTCCTGTCAAGCCTGGTACCGCATTTTAAAGTCAGTAGTTAAGAGTTTTACACTACAACGCCGTAGCATAAAACTCTTAACTAAAGTGCTAAAAAGTTAACTAACACCCATAAACTACCTATTAACTCCTAAACCGAGGCCCCCCCACATCGCAAACACTAAAATAAATTTTTTAACCCCTAATCTGCCGAACCGGACATCGCCACCACTATAATAAATATATTAACCCCTAAACCGCCACACTCCCGCATCACAAACATTAGTTAAATATTATTAACCCCTAAAATGCCGTCCCTAACTTCGCCGACACCTAACTACATTTATTAACCCCAATCTGCCGCCCCCAACGTCGCCGCCACTATATTAAAGTTATTAACCCCTAAATCTAAGTCTAACCCTAACACTCCCTAACTTAAATATAATTTAAATAAATATAAATAAAATTACTATCATTAACTAAATTATTCCTATTTAAAACTAAATTCTTACCTATAAAATAAACCCTAAGATAGCTACAATATAACTAATAGTTACATTGTAGCTAGTTTAGGATTTATTTTTATTTTACAGGCAACTTTGTATTCAATTTAACTAGGTACAATAGTTATTAAATAGTTATTAACTATTTAATAACTACATAGTTAAAATAAAGACAAATTTACCTGTAAAATAAAACCTAACAATTACACCTAACACTACACTATAAGTAAAAAAATTACCTAAATTAAATACAATTAAATAAAATTATCTAAAGTACAAACCCCCCCCACTAAATTACAGAAAATAATAAAGAAATTACAAGATTTTTCAACTAATTACACCTAATCTAATCCCCCTAACAAAATAAAAAGGCCACCCACAAATAAAAAAAGCCCTACCCTACACTAAATTACAAATAGCCCTTAAAAGGGCCTTTTGCGGGGCATTGCCCCACAGTAATCAGCTCTTTTACCTAAAAAAAAAAATTTACAATTCCCCCCCCAACATTAAAACCCACCACCCACACAACCAACCCTACTCTAAAACCCACCCAATCTCCCCTTAAAAACACTAACCCCCTGAAGATCACCTTACCGGGAGACGTCTTCACACAACTGGGCCGAAGTCCTCAATGAAGCTGGCAGAAGTGGTCCTCCAGACGGGCAGAAGTCTTCATCCAGACGGCATCTTCTATCTTCATCCATACGGCGCGGAGCGGCTCCATCTTCTAGACATCCGACGCGGAGCATCCTCTTCATCCAACGTCTTCTTGAACAATGATGGTTCCTTTAAGTTACGTCATCCAAGATGGCGTCCCTTCAGTTCCAATTGGCTGATAGAATTCTATCAGCCAATCAGAATTAAGGTAGGAAAAATCCTATTGGCTGATGCAATCAGTCAATGGGATTGAAGTCCAATCCTATTGGCTGATCCAATCAGCCAATAGGATTGAGCTCGCTTTTATTTATTTGGGGGGGCTTTTTTATTTTGTTAGGGGGATTAGATTTAATGTAATTAGTTTAAAAATCTTGTAATTTCTTTATTATTTTCTGTAATTTAGTGTTTGTTTTATTTTGTACTTTAGATAATTTTATTTAATTGTTATTAATTGTATTTAATTTAGGTAATTAATTTAATTATAGTGTAGTGTTAGGTGTAATTGTAACTTAGGTTAGGTTTTATTTTACAGGTAAATTTGTCTTTATTTTAACTATGTAGTTATTAAATAGTTAATAACTATTTAATAACTATTGTACCTAGTTAAAATAAATACAAAGTTGTCTGTAAAATAAAAATAAACCCTAAGCTAGATACAATGTAACTATTAGTTATATTGTAGCTAGCTTAGGGTTTATTTTATAGGTAAGTATTTAGTTTTAAATAGGAATTATTTAGTTAATTGTAGAATTTTATTTAGATTTATTTAAATTATATTTAAGTTAGGGGGGTTAGGATTAGACTTAGGTTTAGGGGTTAATAACTTTATTATAGTGGTGGCAACGTTTGTGTGCCACAGATTAGGGGTTAATAAATGTAGTTAGGTTGTGGCGACATTGGGGCGGCAGATTAGGGGTTAATAAATTTAATGTAGGTGTCGCAATGTTAGGGGCAGCAGATTAGGGGTTCATAAGTATAATGTAGGTGGTGACGGTGTCTGGAGCGGCAGATTATGGGTTACTAATATAATGTAGGTGGCGGCAATGTCAGGGGTGGCAGATTAGGGGTTAATAAATTTAATGTAGGTGTCGCAATGTTAGGGGCAGCAGATTAGGGGTTCATAAGTATAATGTAGGTGGTGACGGTGTCTGGAGCGGCAGATTATGGGTTACTAATATAATGTAGGTGTCAGCGATGTCGGAGGCGGCATATTAGGGGTTAATAAGTGTAATATTAGGGGTGTTTAGACTCGGGATTGATGTTAGGGTGTTAGGTGTAGACATAACTTTTATTTTGGGGCTGCGTTAGGAGCTTTACGCTGCTTTTTTGCAGGTGTTTGGGGTTTTTTCAGCCAGCTCTCCCCCATTGATTCCTATGGGGAAATTGTGCACGAGCACGTTCAGCCAGCTCACCGCTAATGTAAGCAGCGCTGGTATTGAGGTGAGATGTTGAGCAAAATTTTGCTCTTCGCTCACTTTTTTGCGGTTAACGCCGGGTTTGTAAAAACCCGTAATACCAGCGCTGTCTTTAAGTGATAAGTGAGCTTAAACTGCTTGTTAGCACCGCACAGCTTCTAACGCAAAACTTGTAATCTAGGCCTTTCTTTTTGCACTTTTAACAGTTGCATATATAGTTCTGTCTGATAAAGAAACAAATAATGATATATTGCATAAAATATCCAGCGGCACAGTGTCTAATGTAGGTAAAGTTGCAGGGTACCACTGTATGCTTAAGATAAAGGAGAAAACAAGGAGGGCACTACACAGGTTGTTGCCTGTAATTCTGTCAGTAATCTATTCCCACTGAACTGATATGGGACTGAATAAACAGGTAATGTTAGGCGGGTGCTTTTGCAAGAGTTAAATGCAAAAAGGGGGCCAGTAAATTACTGGCAAAGAATGTACAATATATAGCACTCAACAACCCTATATTGGGGTAAATTCCAAAAATAGGCAGTGAAGAGAGGATGTTTATATTAACATCCGGTTCGAGGGGATTTTTTAAAACTTAACTTTTATTTTTTGTAGACAGGGCCACCATCAGGGGGTGACAGGGGTGACACCTGTCAGGGAGCCAATGGGCAAGGGGGCCCCATGAGGCAAGAACAACTATTATTTTAATTTTATTTATTTTTTAAAAATTTGGCAGTCACCAGAGGTGACTATAGCAGAGTGCTTTTGAGCGTGGGAAATGTTATTACAAGGAGTAAAGTATTAGCGAAAAGAAATGCCAAGATACAGCGCTACACTACCCCCAGATGAGGGTTGAGTTACTAAAGATGGTGTCCACGACTAGGAATGTATATTACATAAAGGTCAATATATTATATTGTATTACACAACAAATATATATAAAACCATGTGAAAAAAGTATTTAAAAAGGTAAAAGACTTAAAAATGTAAGAAAGTTAAAAAATGGTTAAAAATAGGGATAATTGATGCAATTTTAAATTGCATTAAACAATCATTTTATTAACATAAATTTGCAATTCAAAATAGGTTAAACAATCTAATGAAATGTCCCATACAATGTCCAAGAAGTAATGTCCTATGTAACATACAGATAATTAAGTCCCATACCAAAATGTCCAAAATAAGTGTTCAAAGTTAGTGTCCAAAAAATATAGTAGAGTGTCCAAAGTTGGTGTAAAAATCCAAAAATTGTGGAGAAAAAAAAAAAAAAAAAGTGAAAATATAAATTGAGAAAAAATGAAATATATATAAAAATATAAAAATGTAAAAATATATGAGTTGTGATCAGCAACCCATATGAGAAGTATATAATATATGTGATAGTGAATTGATATTGTGAAGGTGTACACCTAGAAATGTGTATAAAAAATAGTCAAGTGGATTCTAATACTGGTTAAATAGAGTCCAAATAGCTCCAAAAAAATATATATAATTCCAAGTTAATCCAAATGTGAATGTATAAAGTGCTGGGTTGATGTTCCTCTTCTTAAAAGGTTTATCAAATGTATTGGGATATCCTCCTGTACCTAAAAAAAGTGTACAGAAAATAGACATAGTGCAATAAAATCACTTTAAAATAGCAACAAAAGTATTCTACTCACCAGATATATTCTGAGCTGCAATACCAGTATATAGCCAACGTGTTTCGGTCCTCAGGGACCTTTCTCAAGACCAGTATTAGAATCCACTTGACTATTTTTTATACACATTTTTTATACACATTTCTAGGTGTACACCTTCACGATATCAATTCACTATCACATATATTATATACTTCTCATATGGGTTGCTGATCACAACTCATATATTTTTACATTTTTATATATTTTTCCACAATTTATATTTTCACTTTTTTCTCCACAATTTTTTGATTTTTACACCAACTTTGGACACTCTACTATATTTTTTGGACACTAACTTTGAACACTTATTTTGGACATTTTGGTATGGGACTTAATTATCTGTATGTTACATAGGACATTACTTCTTGGACATTGTATGGGACATTTCATTAGATTGTTTAACCTATTTTGAATTGTAAATTTATGTTAATAAAATGATTGTTTAATGCAATTTAAAATTGCATCAATTATCCCTATTTTTAACCATTTTTTAACTATTTTTAACTTTCTTACATTTTTAAGTCTTTTACCTTTTTAAATACTTTTTTCACATGGTTTTATATATATTTGTTGTGTAATACAATATAATATATTGACCTTTATGTAATATACATTCCTAGTCGTGGACACCATCTTTAGCAACTCAACCCTCATCTGGGGGTAGTGTAGCGCTGTATCTTGGCATTTCTTTTCACTTTTAACTTTGGAGTCTGGTTGGGAGACTCCGCCTATATCAGATATAGCTTGTATGGTATTATTGTGGTGCTGATAGATATACATTTATTTGAGTAAAGTATTAGCATTAGAGAGGATTTCTGAGGGTGCACTAAACCACTTTGCACATTGTGAGACAGATTTGGCACTTACGTTTGTACAGTGTGTGCCTGAGTCAGACGGCAGATCACTTTCATTTGCAGAGGAGGAAGAACTTACTTAGTAAATGGTTTTTATTTCTTTGTGCAATTTTGGATTGTAACTTCAGTGTGGTAGTAGTTGTATGGTGGGGCCAGGGGACCATAAAAACACATTTTTTTTTAGCAATATGCAGCAGTGTATTTATGATTATTTGACAATGCTGTAGAAATTCTATATTTAAAGCCATGCAGAAATGTTTCCTCCTCAATACACAAATCGTAGGTGCCCTTTTGGCAGATATGAGTTTTTGTTTATTAATATATATATTTTAATTAAAATCCAGTTTACTGCCTCTTTATGCAAGGACTTTCCAGATGCAAGAAGGCATTTTATCTAAGATTTTTCCATCTGCATAAAATGTTATACTCTCAGACTAAGATTGCTCAGCGTTTGAAATGAGACAGGTTAACACTGTTCAGTTTACACTACAACTGACTTAATTTTGAAATACATACAAACAAGCCTAAATCCTGCATTTAACCAGATCTAATGGTATGAGACTGAGTACCACACCTTATGGTTCCACCAAGACCATATAAAGTACAGCATTTTCAAAATTCATAAGTACAGCTCACAGATGGGAACATTTGTATACCATGAGGCCCATTTATCAAGCTCCGAATGGAGCTTGAAGGGCCATGTTTCTGGCTAGTCTTCAGACTCGCCAGAAACACCAGTTATGAAGCAGCGGTCTAAAGACCGCTGCTCCATAACCCTGTCCACCTGCTCTGATGAAGCGGACAGGAATCGCCGCAATTCAACCCGATCAAGTACAATCGGGTTGATTGACACCTCCCTGCTGGCGGCCCATTGGCCGCGAGTCTGCAGGGGGCGGCGTTGCACCAGCAGCTCTTGTGAGCTGCTGGTGCAATGCTGAATACAGAGAGCGTATTGCTCTCCGCATTCAGCGAGGTCTTGCGGACCTGATCCACACTGTCGGATCAGGTCTGCAAGACCTTTGATAAATTGGCCTCCATATTTGAAGTGGTGCTCTTGGTTGGGGAAAATGGGGAAAAACAAACAAACATATGTCAACCTTTCACAAGTACTTTTCTTCATCTAGCCATCTACCCAGATCATTGATGTATAATTTTGAATTCACAGAAATATTTTGTTTGCACATTTACAAATATGATTCTTTAAAAAGCATCTCTTAATTTCTGCATTTTTTTCTATCATGCATGTCACACACTGTTGATTTAGGGGATGCAATGTGCAAAACTTTTACCTCCTGTGAGTGTTTCTATGAGTGTCTGTGTTTATGTCTTTGTGCTTTTGTTTGTGTCTCTATGAGTGTGTATGTATTTTTTTTTCTGTGGGTCTCTCTGTGAGGGTGGGTGTGTATGTCTTTGTGCATTTTCTGTGGATGTCTGTGAAGGTGTGTGTGTGTGTGTGTGTATGTCTTTGTGCTTTTTCTATGGGTCTGTTAGGGGTGTGTGTATGTATGTCTTTGTGTGTTTTCTGTGGATGTCTCTGTGAGGGTGTGTGTGTATTTTTGTATGTCAGAAGAGAAAATAAAGAGAAAGATGAGAGAAGAGGGGGAGTATAAGAATGGGGAGATAGTGATTGAAGGGGAGGAGGGGGAGAGAGATGGAAGTGAGAGGAGGTAGAGAGAGATTGAAGGGAGAAGAAAGTAAAGAAAGGGGAAGTAGTAAGAAAGTGAAGATAGTGAGAGATATACAAGAAAGAGCAGAGGGAGAGAGATACAAAAGAGGGGGCAATATTTTCAGTGACACGGACTGGAGGACTGGTTAGGGTTGAGGGAAAACTGAATGGAGCAAAAAACAGAGATATCCTTATTGAAAACCTGGTCCAGAGCCCTCAGGACCTCAGACTGGGCTGAAGGTTCACCTTCTAACAGAACAATGATCCTAAGCAAATGAAAAAATGAAGAGAGAATCTTGATTCCAAAAAATAAAATCAAAACTTTATTCACAGGCGTTAAAATTAATCACAGGTAAGACAGGGACAGGATGATCTTACACGTTTCGGCAGGTGCCGTAATCATAGACCTGAGGATTTGTGGTTAAACTGCCGGGTCTACCTGGAAAGTGGCATGGTCCCTGGGTTCTGGCTTCCTTTGTGGGTGGCACCATAGTAGCAGAAGGGTGAGTTATTCCCCTATTCCGCATAGTGGATGCTTATTGGATTACCGGCACTTTGGGCTGAATTGTGCACTTTACCGAATATCATTGTGATCTGATCTATATTTAAGGAGTGCATATGGTAAGCTGATTGCTGTTTGTTATATGGTTACCGAGTGTGAATTTTTATATACGGACTGTATCTGAGCGAGAGGATACTTTTTCCTTTGAATGATCCTAAGCACACAGCCAAGACAACACAAGAGTGGTTTAGGGACAACTGTGAATTTCCTTTAGTGCCCCAGCCAAAGCCCAGACTTGACTCCAATCAAACATCTCTGAAGAGACCTGAAAATGGCTTTCCACTGATGGCCCTCATTCAGCCTAACAGAGCTTGAGAGGATCTGAAGAGAAGAATGGCAGAAAATACCAGAAAATCCCAGAATCCGTGTGCAAAGCTTGTCACATCATACCCAAAAAGACATGATTATGTAATTACTGCCAAAGGTACTTCAACAAAGCACTGTCCTTGAATGGCCTGACTTGAACCCAATCGAACATCTCTAGAAACACCTGAAAATGGCTGTCCAGCGACTGTGCCCATCAAACCTGACAGAGCTTGAGAGGATCTGCAGAGAACAAATAGCAAAAAATCCCCCAATCCAGATATTCAAAGCTTGTCGCCTCATACCCAAAAAGACCTGAGGCTGGAATTGCTGCCAAATGCTTCAACTAAGTTAAGGGTCTGAATACTTACGGTATGTGATACTTCAGTGTTTTCTTTTTAATACATTTGCAAACTAAGACCTAGATTTGGAGTTTGGCGTTAGCCGTGAAAACCAGCATTAGAGGCTCCTAACGCTGGTTTTAGGCTAACTCCGGTATTTGGAGTCACTCAAAATAGGGTCTAACGCTCACTTTTCAGCCGCGACTTTTCCATACCGCAGATCCCCTTACGTCAATTGCGTATCCTATCTTTTCAATGGAATCTTTCTAACTCCGGTATTTAGAGTCGTGGCTGAAGTGAGCGTTAGAACTCTAACGACAAAACTCCAGCCGCAGGAAAAAAGTCAGTAGTTAAGAGCTTTCTGGGCTAACGCCGGTTCATAAAGCTCTTAACTACTGTACTCTAAAGTACACTAACACCCATAAACTACCTATGTACCCCTAAACCGAGGCCCCCCCACATCGCCGCCACTCGATTAAATTTTTTTAACCCCTAATCTGCCGACCGCCACCTACGTTATACTTATGTACCCCTAATCTGCTGCCCCTAACACCGCCGACCCCTATATTATATTTATTAACCCCTAATCTGCCCCCCACAACGTCGCCGCCAGCTACCTACAATAATTAACCCCTAATCTGCCGACCGCAAAGCGCAGCCACCTACATTATAGCTATGTACCCCTAATCTGCTGCCCCTAACACCGCCGACCCCTATATTATATTTATTAACCCCTAATCTGCCCCCCACAACGTCGCCTCCACCTGCCTACACTTAATAACCCCTAATCTGCCGAGCGGACCGCACAGCTACTATAATAAAGTTATTAACCCCTAATCCGCCTCACTAACCCTATAATAAATAGTATTAACCCCTAATCTGCCCTCCCTAACATCGCCAACACCTAACTTCAATTATTAACCCCTAATCTGCCGACCGGAGCTCACCGCTATTCTAATAAATGTATTAACCTCTAAAGCTAAGTCTAACCCTAACACTAACACCCCCCTAAATTAAATATAATTTTAATCTAACGAAATTAATTAACTCTTATTAAATAAATTATTCCTATTTAAAGCTAAATACTTACCTATAAAATAAACCCTAATATAGCTACAATATAAATTATAATTACATTGTAGCTATTTTAGGATTAATATTTATTTTACAGGCAACTTTGTAATTATTTTAAACAGGTACAATAGTTATTAAATAGTTAAGAACTATTTAATAGCTAAAATAGTTAAAATAATTACAAATTTACCTGTAAAATAAATCCTAACCTAAGTTACAATTAAACCTAACACTACACTATCAATAAATTAAATAAAATACCTATAATTATCTACAATTAAACCTACCACTACACTATCAATAAATAAATTAAATACAATACCTACAAATAACTACAATGAAATAAACTAACTAAAGTACAAAAAATAAAAAAAACTAAGTTACAAAAAATAAAAAAATATTTACAAACATATGAAAATTACAACAATTTTAAACTAATTACACCTACTCTAAGCCCCCTAATAAAATAACAAAGACCCCCAAAATAACAAAATGCCCCACCCTATTCTAAATTACTACATTTCAAAGCTCTTTTACCTTACCAGCCCTGAACAGGGCCCTTTGTGGGGCATGCCCCAAGAAGTTCAGCTCTTTTGCTTGTAAAAAAAAACATACAATACCCCCCCAACATTACAACCCACCACCCACATACCCCTAATCTAACCCAAACCCCCCTTAAATAAACCTAACACTAAGCCCCTGAAGATCATCCTACCTTGTCTTCACCCTACCATGTTCACCGATCCGTCCTGAAGAGCTCCTCCGATGTCCTGATCCAAGCCCAAGCGGGGGGCTGAAGAGGTCCATGATCCGGCTGAAGTCTTCATCCAAGCGGGAGCTGAAGAGGTCCATGATTCGGATGAAGTCTTCATCCAAGCGGGAGCTGAAGAGGTCCATGATCTGGATGAAGTCTTCTATCAACGGCATCTTCAATCTTCTTTCTTCCGGATCCATCTTGCAGACCACCGACGCGGAACATCCTCTTCTCCCGACGCCTACTAGCCGAATGACGGTTCCTTTAAGGGATGTCATCCAAGATGGCGTCCCTCGAATTCCGATTGGCTGATAGGATTCTATCAGCCAATCAGAATTAAGGTAGGACTATTCTGATTGGCTGATGGAATCAGCCAATCAGAATCAAGATCAATCCGATTGGCTGATCCAATCAGATTGAGCTCGCATTCTATTGGCTGATCGGAACAGCCAATAGAATGCAAGCTCAATCTGATTGGCTGATCAAATCAGCCAATCGGATTGAACTTGATTCTGATTGGCTGATTCCATCAGCCAATCAGAATATTCCTACCTTAATTCCGATTGGCTGATAGAATCCTATCAGCCAATCGGAATTCGAGGGATGCCATCTTGGATGACGTCCCTTAAAGGAACCGTTATTCGGCTAGTAGGCGTCGGGAGAAGAGGATGTTCCGCGTCGGAGGTCTGCAAGATGGATCCGGAAGAAAGAAGATGCCATTGATAGAAGACTTCATCCGGATCATGGACCTCTTCAGCTCCCGCTTGGATGAAGACTTCATCCGGATCATGGACCTCTTCAGCTCCCGCTTGGATGAAGACTTCAGCCGGATCATGGACCTCTTCAGCCCCCCGCTTGGGCTTGGATCAGGACATCGGAGGAGCTCTTCAGGACGGATCGGTGAACCTGGTAGGGTGAAGACAAGGTAGGAAGATCTTCAGGGGCTTAGTGTTAGGTTTATTTAAGGGGGGTTTGGGTTAGATTAGGGGTATGTGGGTGGTGGGTTGTAATGTTGGGGGGGGGGTATTGTATGTTTTTTTTTTACAGGCAAAAGAGCTGAACTTCTTGGGGCATGCCCCGCAAAGGGCCCTGTTCAGGGCTGGTAAGGTAAAAGAGCTTTGAAATGTAGTAATTTAGAATAGGGTAGGGCATTTTGTTATTTTGGGGGTCTTTGTTATTTTATTAGGGGGCTTAGAGTAGGTGTAATTAGTTTAAAATTGTTGTAATATTTTTCTTATGTTTGTAAATATTTTTTTATTTTTTGTAACTTAGTTCTTTTTTATTTTTTGTACTTTAGATAGTTTATTTCATTGTAGTTATTTGTAGGTATTGTATTTAATTAATGTAGTGATAGTGTAGTGTTAGGTTTAATTGTAGGTAATTGTAGGTAGTTTATTTAATTAATTTAATGATAGTATAGTGTTAGGTTTAATTGTAACTTAGGTTAGGATTTATTTTACAGGTAATTTTGTTATTATTTTAACTAGGTAACTATTAAATAGTTCTTAACTATTTAATAGCTATTGTACCTGGTTAAAATAATTACAAAGTTGCCTGTAAAATAAATATTAATCCTAAAATAGCTACAATGTAATTATAATTTATATTGTAGCTATATTAGGGTTTATTTTATAGGTAAGTATTTAGCTTTAAATAGGAATAATTTATTTAATAAGAGTTAATTAATTTTGTTAGATTAAAATTATATTTAATTTAGGGGGGTGTTAGGGTTAGGGTTAGACTTAGCTTTAGGGGTTAATACATTTATTAGAATAGCGGTGAGCTCCGGTCGGCAGATTAGGGGTTAATAATTGAAGTTAGGTGTTGATGTTAGGGAGGGTAGATTAGGGGTTAATAATATTTATTATAGGGTTAGTGAGGCGGATTAGGGGTTAATAAGTGTAGGTAGGTGGAGGCGACGTTGTGGGGAGCAGATTAGGGGTTAATAAATATAATATGGGGTCGGCGGTGTTAGGGGCAGCAGATTAGGGGTACATAAGGATAATGTAAGTAGCGGCGGTTTACGGAGCGGCAGATTAGGGGTTAAAAATAATATGCAGGGGTCAGCGATAGCGGGGGCAGCAGATTAGGGGTTAATAAGTGTAAGGTTAGGGGTGTTTAGACTCGGGGTTCATGTTAGGGTGTTAGGTGCAGACGTAGGAAGTGTTTCCCCATAGCAAACAATGGGGCTGCGTTAGGAGCTGAACGCGCTTTTTTGCAGGTGTTAGGTTTTTTTTCAGCTAAAACAGCCCCATTGTTTCCTATGGGGGAATCGTGCACGAGCACGTTTTTGAGGCTGGCCACTTGCGTAAGCAACTCTGGTATCGAGAGTTGAAGCTGCGTTAAATATGCTCTACGCTCCTTTTTTGGAGCCTAACGCAGCCTTTCTGTGGACTCTCAATACCAGAGTTATTTTTATGGTGCGGCCAGAAAAAAGCCGGCATTAGCTACGCGGGTCGTTACCGACAAAACTCTAAATCTAGGCCTTAGTTAACAAAAATCTGTTTTTTGCATTGTCATTATGGGGTATGGACTGGAGTACAGAAAATGAAGAGGTCTGAATACTTTCTGAATGCACTGTATATCCAGCTTGAGCAATCCGGATGATATTTGTTATCAGCTATAGGAAAAAGCAGCATTTAATCATGTGGATTTTTTTATGTATGTATTTAATTGCCTTAAAAACTGTGAAGCAAAAGTTTTTAAATTTAAATTAATGCAGCTCTATCAGTTGCAAATCTTACTGATCCTCACTGTCTGATTGACCCTTACTATTTATGCTCATTGGCTGATAGGTATTTCCTGTTAATGCTCATTGGGTGATAGGAATATGCTGGTAATACTCATTGAGAATTAACAGGAAGTACTTAAAAGCCAATAAACATTAGTATGAAGTGCATACATGATACTGGAATACTAATTTAAATTTAAACTTGAGCTTTTATTTCTTTCTTAAGACACGGTGAGTCCAAGGAATCAGCAATTACTGTTGGGAATATCACTCCTGGCCAGCAGGAGGAGGCAAAGAGCACCCCAGCAAAGCTGTTAAGTATCATCTCCCTTCCCACAACCCCCAGTCATTCTCTTTGCCTTCAGTACAAGGAGGAGGTGAAGTTTAGGTGTCTGTTAAAATCTTGATATAAGAAGTTCTTTATTATTTTAAAAGCCTGAGCAGGTTTGCTCTGATCTTTCCTGGCAATTGGGTATAGCTGTACTCCACGTTAGTCTCTTCAGTAGGGCTGTGGTAGCTTTCAAGTAGTTAGGAACTTGTGAGGTGGGGCTCACTGCGGTTCCTGACAAATTGCTGCCCTGATATAGAAAGCCAGAGTATAAAAGAGACTTTCCTTGAACTGGGTTCAGGACCTTCCTCTCGGGGAGTGATAATTCCAGTCCCAGTCTGGGAACGGGATCCAGATTTTTATCTCAAGTATCTCAGGTTCTGATTTTGAAAGTAGTATCCTTTCTCCTTTGGTCATGAGGGCCTGTTCATAACAAACATAGAATTTATTGTTTCCTTGAACGGGATCTTCTCAAGATTCTGAGAAGGACTTTGGGTCTAAGGATGTTTTTCTGTACTATATATGATTCAGGTATCTTCCATCCTTTGAACAATTTCTCTTTACAGAGATTTTGCCAATCTACCTTCCCATGGATGGGATTGAATGTGTGATAGAATCCCCTTATCCCATCTACAAGGGTGATTTAATGGGCCACTATTCCCGTACTGCACCCACTTCCTTCTAATCTCGGAAGTTTAAGATGGCCAGGTCTGGTCAGTACCTGGATGGGAGACCGCCTGGGATTGTCAGGTGCGGTAGACGGGGACCATAATAGATTCTCTATCTAGGAGACGAGGTCTAAACAGAGGTCAACTAGTTAAGGAAATTTTCCTTTTCCTCCCTCTGCAGTCTAATGTGCAGCCAATAGTAAGCTCTTATCGTCTGGTAGATGGCTTAGTCATTTTTCAACCAGGAGGATGGGAGTTTGGATCTAGCTGCAGTTGTTTTCTTCACTGTTCAGTGACTCTCTGTATGGAGGGAATTGGTCAGATGATACCCATGGACTTTATTCCCTTTGCTGTTTCCATAAAATGGAGATCTTTCGGATCTGTGTTAGAGAATGGATCTAGTTTCGTTCCACTAAAGTCTCTTTCCTGTAGTGTTTTTTTAGGAGTATCTGTTTTAGGGTGCGTGCTTCTGGAGACATTCCTGGGTGATGTGACCATGGGCAACAACCTGCTAGACTGGTAAGCAGCCTGGGTCTAGTTAAGTGTCTGCTCTCCCCTTTAACATTGGGAAGTGGAATGCTGGAGGTGATGTGGATTGTTCACAATTGAGCTCACAATTGCTGTCTGTCATCCTTTTTTCATGGGTGGACATTCAGGAATCGGATTTCTGAACAGTCAGATGTTTCATCTCGGGGAATGGGCTCTCCATCCAGAGATGTTTTCTAGGTAGACCCTCAAATGGGTCTGGAGTTGGCTCATTTTGGCAGAACGCCAAAGTTCCAAGTACGGTTCATGGTCACGTGATCCACTGACTGCCCTGATAGATTCTCTTGCGTTTTCTTGGTATTCAGTCTTGCATTCCTGTTTCTTCGTTTTGCTCTCCTTCCACGAGTCATTGCTCGTATTCTACAGGAGAGAGCGGCGGCGATTCTATTAGCCCCTACGTGGTATCGCAGGATCTGGTATGCAGACCTAGTGAAAATGTTGTCTCTCCTCCTTGGAGACTGCCTCTGAGGAAAGACCTTCTGATTCAGGGTCCTTTCCCTCATCCTTATCTTGTTACTGAAGTTCTCTGCTTGGAGATTAAACATTTAGTTTTGTCTAAGCATGGGTTTTGCTGAGTTGGTCATTTAGATCAGGACTCAGGCTTGCATGCCAGTTGCTAGAGAGATTGCCATAAGTTATGGTGTAAATATCTAATTTTTTATGTGAATCCAAGAGTTCCTCTTGGAGTAGAGTCAGGATTCCTAGAATTTTGTCCTTTTTCCAAGATGGTCTGGAGAAGGGTTTGTCAGTAAGTACCCTGAAGGGTCTGAATTCTGCAAGCCAGCTGTAGTAGCCTTATGGTTAGCTTAGCTGTCTAGCAAGCAGAAGGCCGCAGTTTGAATCCCGCTGCAGCTACTTGCACCTTGAATGTGTGCTCGCAAGTCTAATTGTTTATTTCTATAAATAAGCGTCTGGTGGACGTGCCAGATGTGCAATCTCTTTTTCAGGCCCTGGTCAGAATCAGGCCTGTGTTTATGTCAGTTACTCCTCCTTAGAGCTGTAACCTTGTTCTTAAAGTTTTGCAGCAGGCTCCGTTTGAGCCTTTGCATTCCATGAATATTAAGTTGTTATCCTGGAAGGTTTTGTCTCTGATTACTATCTCTTCTGCTTGGCGAGTTTCGGATCTTTCAGCGTTGCAGTGTGATTAGCCTCTCTTATCTTTCATGTTGATAGGCGGTTCTTCGTACTAAGTTAGGTTTTCTTCCAAGTTATCGGATGAAAATTTTAATCAGGAGATTGTTGTTGCTTCTATCTGTCCTAATCATTCTTCTCATAAGGAACGTTTATTGAACAACTTAGATGTTGTGTAGGCACTTAAATTCTATTTGCAGGCGACTAAGGATTTCCGTCAGTCTTCTGCATTGTTTGTTTGCTTTTCTGAGAAAAATAAAGGACAGAAAGCTTCTGCTGCTTCTCTTTCTCTCTGGTTGAGAGGATTTATTCGTTTGGTCTATAGGACTGCCGGACAACAGCCTCCTGAGAGATTTAAAGCTCATTCCACTAGGGCTGTCTCTTCTTCTTGGGCCTTCAAGAATGAGGTCTCTGTGGCACAGATTTGCAAGGCGGCGACTTGGTCTTCTTTGCTTTTTTTTTCTAAGTTCTATAAATTTGATACTTTTGCCTCGGCTGATGTTTCTTTTGGGAAAAAAGTTCTTCAAGCAGTGGTGCCTTCCATTTAGGTTACCTGTCTTGTCCCTCCCTAATCATCTGTGTCCTCTAGCTTGGGTATTGATTCCCAACAGTAATTGCTGATTCCGTGGACTCACCGTATTTTAAGAAAGAAAACTAAATTTATGCTTACCTGATAAATGTATTTATTTCTTGACACGGTGAGTACACGGCCCTCCCTGTTTTTCAGACAGTTTTTTTATATAAACCTCAGGCACCTATGCACCTTGTGTTATTTCCGTTCTCTCCTTTTCCTTCGATTGAATGACTGGGGGTTGTGGAAAGAGAGGTGATACTTAACAGCTTTGCTGTGGTGCTCTTTGCCTCCTCCTATTGGCCAGGAGTGATATTCCCTACAGTAATTGCTGATTCCGTAGACTCATCGTATCAAGAAATAAATAAATTTATCAGGTAAGCATAAATTTTGTTTTTATATTTTTTGGCAGAATAAAAATTACCCTATTTAAATGCTGCTTTTGTATATGACAGTAATGTTTTAGTGCAGTGTCCCTTTAAGGTCATACATAAATAGGACAGGGGAGTACCAAAGGACACCTGTTATTATCTACAATAAAACAAAGATTAGAATTGTATAAATACCTAGCTCATAGTCTATATCTCTGTTTTCAAAGTAGACTTTATTAGAGTGAAGCTTAGCAACGGGCAGCAATATATACTTCATTACTTGCCTAATTCTCTGAACTCTGTACTGATGAGAATCATCTTCTCTTTATAAATATTGTTAATAGTTAACAAAACATCCTCATTGCAAATAAGTCATTAGAGTGTGATTAGGCTTCTTGGTATTTCCTCTTGGACAGCGTGGGTTTATCATCCTGTAAAATGGATACCTATAATTCTTTTTATCAACAAATTAGTGCACTTTTAAAGGAGATTTCCTGAAGTACTATTTTTGTACAATGTAGGAGACATAACTAAGGTTGTCAACTCATCCATGTGTTCCTGAACACTTATGAGTTATACATGCTGCAGGGTGTGCAGGTAGGAACATGAATTTAAATCCTGGACAGTACACACATTAGACATAGATAGATAATATATAGATATAGATAGATATAGTAGATAGATAGATAGATAGATAACTGTTAGGATCCTTTCAGATATTTCGCTATCAAACCAATCCTGGTAGTCTTGTTATCCCAGCGTCAATAACGAAAAATCTATTAGGTAAGTAGCGATAGGACCCAGGAGGAAGATGACTATTGTATAGGAGAATAATAAGGAGCTGAATATCAGGAAGAGACCGGGAAGGTCAAAGTGGAGTCGACAAGCCAGGTGTCAAACCAAACAGTCACAGGAAGCAGAATCAGAATCCAGAAGAGTAGTCAGCAAAATCCAAGGTCAAAACCAATCAGGAAACAAACAAGGTGAAATTAGCAGGCAGAAGAATAGTCAAAGTAGGTACAGGTCACAAGCAAAAGTTCGATATCCAAATATATAGCACAAAACACACTCAGAGAGAAACTCAATACAAGGGCAAAGAAATAGAGAAACTGAATGGCTTTTAAAGGAAAAAGTGCGCCAAATGTGACGCGATGCATCACAGGCAGTGTGATGCGTCACCGGCAACGCAATGCATCACTGGTGACGTGAGACGGAGCAACCTGGCATCAAAATAGTGTCATGGCAACCTGGAGTCATAACAATAACAGATAGATAGATAGATAGATAGATAGATAGATAGATAGCAGACAGAAAGACGGACAGAGAGATAGATAGATAGATAATAGGTAGATAGATAAAGTAGATACTAGGTAGGTAGATAGCAGACAGAAAGATAGACAGACAGACAGACAATAGGTAGATAGATAATAGGTAGAAAGATAATAGATAGATAGATGATAGATGAGATAGATAGATAGATAGATAGACTCATGTCAAACATCTTCCATTATTTTAGCAGATTTAGAATATCTGCCCAAATTGACAGAGACATGTAAGTCAATATTAAAGGAGTACGATCATGATTTAGAACATACAGTTTTAAACAAACTTCCTAATTTACTTCTGTATCAAATACTCCTATTTCTCGTGATATCTTACTTAGCTGCTTTTCCTAGGTAGGCTCAGAAGTGACCATGTGACTTGACAACTATTGTTTTGCATTGTTACAAACATTGTTGCAAAACTGTTGCCATATAGTGCTCAAGACAAGTGCCTGGTCTTAAAGTGAAGGTCAATTATGATGAATTAGTGCCCGGTTTTTAATAATCCTATTAAAAACAAGGGCACTTTAATTCATCAAAATTGCCATTTCACTGTTTTCTTCAAAAACGTACCTTTTAATCCTGGCAGCTGCTCCAGCACTTCCTCCGCCCGTCGCAAGCCGTCTTCGTGGTTCCAAAATGACAAATCCGGCTTCCTCCAATCACGACGTTGCATCAGGCCAAGATTCCCCCGGGGGGAAGCCGTGATTGGAGGAAGCTGGATTTGTCATTTCTGACGTCTGCAGAGGCTTCCGACGGCCGGGGGAATCGCTGGAGCGGCTGACAGGATTAAAAAGGTACGTTTTTGAAGAAAACAGTGAAATGTAAGTTTTGATGAATTAAAGTGCCCTTGTTTTTAATAGGATTATTAAAAACCAGGCACTAATTCATCAAAATTGACCTTCACTTTAAACCTGTTGGATCTCTTGCAAAGCAAATACATTTTCAAAAAGTATACAAAGAGCAAAAATCTAATTTGATCAAATAAATCAGAAACGTTTTTACTGTATGCTCTATGTTCCTTTAAACATGAACACCATTCTAATTAGTTTCCCCAAAACAGACCATCCACATTCCAATTCATTTTACAATCATTCAATCCTGAGCAATTTCCCACCCCTGTTCTAGAGCTGTTTTTAGCTTTTTTTGGCACTTGCTTTATTTAACCCCTTAACGACCAAGGACGTGCAGGGTACGTCCTCAAAAAAAAGGCAGTTAACGCCTGAGGACGTACCCTGCACGTCCTCGGTGTGGAAAGCAGCTGCTCGCTTCCAGCTGCTTTCCGGTTATTGCAGTGATGCTTTCGATATGGAGGCATCCTGCAATAACCCTGCATGGCCATCCGATGCAGAGAGAGCCACTCTGTGGCCCTCTCTGCACCGGACATCGATGGCCGGTATCGTTGGTGGGTGGGAGCTGACTTGGGAGGCGGGTAGGCGGCCATCGATGGGCCGTGTAAGGTGGAGGGGGGCGGGATCGGGGGCACGCACGTGTGCACAAAGGGCGGCGGGCGCGTGCACGGGGCGGGAGCGGGTGGGAACCGCTATACTACAGAAAATGAGAATGTAACTATGTGGGGAAAAGGGCAAATATAAAAAAAATAAACAGCAGTCAAAGGGATCTTGGAGGGGTGGGGGGTTGTTCTTGGGTGTGGGGGGAGCTACACTACAGAAAAAGGGATTTTTTTCTTTAAAAAAAAAGCAAATTGTTTTCTAAACTGGGTACTGGCAGACAGCTGCCAGTACCCAAGATGGCGCCCATTAAGGCAGAGGGGGAGGGTTAGAGAGCTGTTTGGTGGGGGATCTGTGAGGTTGGGGGCTAAGGGGGGATCCTACACAGCAGCATATGTAAATATGCTTAAAAAAAAAAAAAAAAAAAAAGCCCAAATATACCTTTTATTTTAGTACTGGCAGAGTTTCTGCCAGTACTTAAGATGGCGGGGACAATTGTGGGGTGGGGGAGGGAAGAGAGCTGTTTGGGAGGCATCAGGGGGTCTGATGTTTCAGGTGGGAGGCTGAGCTCTACACTAAAGCTAAAATTAACACTGCAAGTTCCCTACAAGCTACATAATTAACCCCTTCACTGCTAGCCATAATACACGCGTGATGCGCAGCAGCATTTAGCGGCCTTCTAATTACCAAAAAGCAACGCCAAAGCCATATATGTCTGCTATTTCTGAACAAAGGGGATCCCAGAGAAGAATTTACAACCATTTATGCCATAATTGCACAAGCGGTTTGTAAATAATTTCTGTGAGAAACCAAAAGTTTGTGAAAAAATTTGTGAAAAAGTGAACGATTTTTTGTATTTGATCGCATTTGGCAGTGAAATGGTGGCATGAAATATACCAAAATGGGCCTAGATCAATACTTTGGGATGTCTACTAAAAAAAAATATATACACATGTCAATGGATATTCAGGGATTCCTGAAAGATATCAGTGTCCCAATGTAATTAGCGCTAATTTTGAAAAGAAGTGGTTTGGAAATAGCAAAGTGCTACTTGTACTTATTGCCCTATAACTTGCAAAAAAAGCTAAGAACATGAAAACATTGGGTATTTCTAAACTCAGGATAAAATTTTGAAACTATTTAGCACGGGTGTTTTTTGGTGGTTGTAGATGTGTAACAGATTGTGGGTGTCAAAGTTAGAAAAAGTGTGTTTTTTTCCATTTTTTCCTCATATTTTATAAAATTTTTTATAGTAAATGTTAAGATATGATGAAAATAATGGTCCATTTAGTGGCGAGAAAAACGGTATATAATATGTGTGGGTACAGTAAATGAGTAAGAGGAAAATTACAGCTAAACACAAACACCGCAAAAATGTAAAAATAGCCTTGGTACCAAACGGACAGAAAATGGAAAAGTGCTGTGGTCATTAAGGGGTTAAAACATTTGGCTAGATTACGAGTTGTGCGTTAGGGTAAAAAAGCAGCGTTAAGAGGTCCTAACGCTGCTTTTTTATGCCCGCTGGTATTACGAGTCTTGCAGGTTTAGGGGCCTATCTATCAAGCTCCGGGTGAGCTTGACGGCCCGTGTTTCTGGCGAGTCTTCAGACTCGCCAGAAACACCAGTTATGAAGCAGCCGTCTAAAGTCCGCTGCTCCATAACCCTGTCCGCCTGCTCTGAGCAGGCGGACAGGAATCGCCACAATTCAACCTGATCGAGTACGATTGGGTTGATTGACAGCTCCCTGCTGGCGGCCCATTGGCTGCTGGTGCAATGCTGAATACGGAGAGCGTATTGCTCTCCACATTCAGCGAGGTCTTGCGGACCTGATCCGCACTGTCGGATCAGGTCCGCAAGACCTTTCTTAAATAGGGGCCTTAGGATCACTGCATACTTTTTTGGCCTTACCGCAAAACGACTTACGTAAACTTCGTAAAGTCTTTTTTCTATGGGACTTCCATAGCACCGGTATTACGAGTCTGTCCTGGGGGCCAAAAAGTCAGAGATACACCCTACCCCGTCAATAGTCCTAACGCATTTAAAAGTCAGTAGTGAAGAGTTTTAAGGTACTACGCCGTAACATAAAACTCATAAACTAAAGTGCTAAAAAGTACACTAACACCCATAAACTACCTATTAACCCCTAAACCGAGGTCCTCCCGCATCGTAAACACTAAAATACATTTTTTAACCCCTAATCTGCCGCTCCGGACATCGCCGCAACTATAATAAACATATTAACCCCTAAAACGCTGCACTCCTGCCTCACAAACACTAGTTAAATATTATTAACCCCTAATCTGCTGTCCCTAACATCACCGCCACCTACCTACATTTATTAACCCCTAATCTGCCACTCGCAACGTCGCCGAAACCCCTAAACCTAAGTATAACCCTAACCCCCCTAACTAAAATATAATTACAATAAATCTAAATAAAAATGTATATTACCTAAATAATTCCTATTTAAAACTAAATACTTACCTATAAAATAAACCCTAAGCTAGCTACAATATAACTAATAGTTACATTGTAGCTATCTTAAGGTTTATTTTTATTTTACAGGCAATTTAGGGTTAATAAATGTAGGTAGGTGGTGGCGATGTTAGGGACGGCAGATTAGGGGTTAATAAATATAATGTAGGTGTGAGGCGGGAGTGCGGCGGTTTAGGGGTTAATATGTTTATTATAATGGCGGCGACATTGGGGGCGGCAGATTAGGGGTTAATAAGTGTAGTTAGGTTGCGGCGACATTGGGGGAGTTTAATAAATATAATGTAGGTGACGGCGATGTTGGGGGCAGCAGATTAGGGGTTCATAAGTATAATGTAGATGGCGGCGGTGTCCGGGCGGCAGATTAGGGGTTAATAAGAATAATGTACTGTAGGTGTCGGCGATGTCGGGGGCGGCAGATTAGGGGTTAATAAGTGTAAGATTAGGTGTGTTTAGACTCGGGGTTCATGTTAGGGTGTTAGGTGTTAACATAAAATGTATTTCCCCATAGGAATCAATGGGGCTGCGTTACTGAGTTTTACGCTGCTTTTTTGCAGGTGTTAGACTTTTTCTTAGCCGGCTCTCACCATTGATTCCTATGGGGAAATCGTGCACAAGCACGTACGACCAGCTCACCGCTGACTTAAGCAGCGCTGGTATTGGAGTGCGGTAAGGAGCTCAATTTTGCTCAATGCTCACTTCTTGCCTAATAACACCGGGTTTGTAAAAACCCGTAATACCAGCGCTGCAGGTAAGTGAGCGGTGAGACAAAACTGCTCGTTAGCACCGCACAGCTCATAATGAAAAACTTGTAATCTGGCCGAATAACTTTAATTTTGCACAAATGCAATAATATGGGAAAATACAACCAAATGAAATCCAAAATAAATCATATTTTTGCCTCTATGGCGTATAAATAAATGGCAGCAAACTGTACCACAAGGGACCAAGCACTGAATTAATAGCCTATAGTCTCTTGTTCTAGCATTTCCTTTTCTCTGAAATACTTAAAGGAACATGAAACCTAACATTTTTCTTGCATAATTCAGCTAAGACATACATTATAAAAACAACTATCCAGTTCACTCCTATTATCAATTTTGCTTCATTCTCTTTGTAATCCGAGTTAAAGGAGGAACAATGCACTACTGGGAGCTAGCTGCACACATCACTAAGCTAATGGCATGAGACATATGTGGCTCTGTTCTTGGTGACCTTCTCTTCTCAATTTAAACATCATCCTTAGGTTCCTTAATAAAGTCCCCTGAGTTTTAATATCATTTGTATGCTGATGATACCCAAATTTACCTCTCTGCACCAGACCTATCCCCTTCCTTACTAACTTGTGTCACTACCTATCTTTCCAATATTTAATCCTGGATGTCCTCACTACATTATGATAAATCTTTTCAAAACTGAGCTCCTTATTCACCCCCCTTCCAAAATCTCTACCCCCAACTTTCAATAACTGTTGATAATAACATCATTACCCCAACCCCGCATGGCCAATGTCTTGGGGCCATACTTGATTCAAATCTCTTTTTCACTCCCCACATCCAGTCCTTTGATTCCCGTCGCCTCCACCTTAAAAAACATCTTCAAAACCTCTCCAGACTGGCCCCTATCTTGTGGAACTCTGTGCCTCACTCCACAAGACTCTCCTCTAGTGATCAAAACTTTCAAGTGCTTCTTAAAGATTCTACTGTTCAGGGATGCATGCAATATACACTAGCATTTCTTACCATAGTTCCTCTCCTCCTTTTGTCATCACCATGAACCCCCTTACCATGTAAGTCTATGAGTCTAGCTGCTTTGTAGATCACCTTCATGAGACCTGATCTACAACAGTAGAGTGCCCTCTTTCCCTTTATCTCCCATAATTGTAACCTTGCCTATTAAACCCATGTTTATAGCTCTGCAGAATCGTTTGGCACTCTTCAAATACAAACAAAAAATATAGCCCAGGTATTAACTAGTATTTAGGATATTCTTATGTTTACCCTAGGCATTAATGATTATGTAGGATAGCATTATGCTTATCCCAGGCATTAACCCTTTGAGTGCTAAGCACTTTCCCACCTGGGTGCTAAGATTTTTTAAGTTTTTTTTTATTTTTTATTTTTTTTTGAACAAAATTTTTGTAACTTCTTTTTTTTTCAGATCCCCAAGACTTACACTATTGGAAAGGTTAGGCGATTACCTTTCCAACGGTGGGTCTTGGGGGTCTGTAGCTGCTTAGATGCCTGAGATACAGGTTTCTAAGCAGCATGCTCCCTGCTCCTATACTTAAAATTGTAAAAAAGTATAAATAAAGTTGCGCAGTGACGTCATCACGTCATTGTGCGTGACGTCACCACGCAAAACGTGAAGCCCTTGCGATGCCTGTCATTATACAGGCCCAATCACCGGGGTAGGAGCGGGGGGGAGCCCGCAGATCTCCCTCAAGGTGGGAGAGTGCTAGTGATGGCTCTGAGACGTCATTAGCACCAGAGTGGGAAACTCTGTGACGGCTCAGAG
>NW_026511837.1:0-45445 GCF_027579735.1 Bombina bombina
AACAGGTTTAAACACAGGCTTGATTCTGACTAAAGCCTGACAAAATGCCTGAACGTCTGGAACATCTGACAGACGCTTGTGCAAAAGAATAGACAGAGCAGAAATCTGTCCCTTTAAGGAACTAGCTGACAATCCTTTTTTCAAACCTTCTTGGAGAAAGGATAATATCCTGGGAATCCTGACTTTACTCCATGAGTAACCCTTGGATTCACACCAATAAAGATATTTACGCCATATCTTATAATAAATTTTCCTGGTGACAGGCTTTCGTGCCTGTATTAAGGTATCAATGACTGACTCGGAGAAGCCACGCTTTGATTAAATCAAGCATTCAATCTCCATGCAGTCAGTCTCAGATAAATTAGATTTGGATGGTGGAAAGGACCCTGAAGTAGAAGGTCCTGTCTCAGAGGCAGAGTCCATGGTGGAAAGGATGACATGTCCACTAGATCTGCATACCAGGTGCTGCGTGGCCACGCAGGCGCTATTAAAATCACTGATGCTCTCTCCTGCTTGATCTTGGCAATCAGTCGAGGGAGCAGAGGAAACAGTGGAAACACATAAGCCAGGTTGAAGGAACAGGGCGCTGCTAGAGCATCTATCAGCGTCGCCTTGAGATCCCTGGACCTGGATCCATAACAAGGAAGCTTGGCGTTCTGTCGAGATGCCATGAGATCCAGTTCTGGTTTGCCCCAACAATGAATCAATTGTGCAAACACCTCCGGATGGAGTTCCCATTCCCCCGGATGAAAAGTCTGACGACTTAGAAAATCCGCCTCCCAGTTCTCTACACCTGGGATATGGATAGCTGATAGGTGGCAAGAGTGAATCTCTGCCCAGCGAATTATTTTTGAGACTTCTAACATCGCTAGGGAACTTCTTGTTCCCCCTTGATGGTTGATGTAAGCCACACTCGTGATGTTTTCCGACTGAAATCTGATGTACCTCAGAGTTGCTAACTGAGGCCAAGCCTGAAGAGCATTGAATATCGCTCTCAGTTCCAGAATATTTATTGGAAGGAGTGTCTCCTCCTGAGTCCACAATCCCTGAGCCTTCAGGGAGTTCCAGACTGCACCCCAACCTAGAAGGCTGGCATCTGTTGTTACAATTGTCCAATCTGGCCTGCGAAAGGTCATACCTTTGGACAGATGGACCCGAGATAGCCACCAGAGAATAGAATCCCTGGTCTCTTGATCCAGATTTAGTAGAGGGGACAAATCTGTGTAATCCCCATTCCACTGACTGAGCATGCATAGTTGCAGCGGTCTGAGATGTAAGCGTGCAAATAGCACTATGTCCATTGCCGCTACCATTAAGCCGATTACTTCCATGCACTGAGCCACCGAAGGGCGCGGAATGGAATGAAGAACATGGCAGGAATTTAGAAGCTTTGATAACCTGGACTCCGTCAGGTAAATTTTCATTTCTATAGAATCTATCAGAGTCCCTAGGAAGGAAACTCTTGTGAGTGGGGATAGAGAACTCTTTTCCTTGTTCACTTTCCACCCATGCGACCTCAGAAATGCCAGTACTATGTCCGTATGAGACTTGGCAATTTGGAAGTTTGACGCCTGTATCAGGATGTCGTCTAAATAAGGGGCCACTGATATGCCCCGCGGCCTTAGAACCACCAGAAGTGACCCTAGAACCTTTGTGAAGATTCTTGGGGCTGTAGCTAATCCAAAGGGAAGAGCGGGAGTTTCAGGAAGAGGCGGGGCAAGCGGGCTGTTTGCTGTTCGCGCGTCCTCCTATCGAGCTCTGTCAGCAGCTCCTATTGATGCCAAGCTCCTTGTTCGGTGAAGTGAAGACCGGCTGGAGCACAGAGAAGTGGACCTCGGCATCAAGGAAACTCCTCGGTGCAACAATTGCTCTGTGGCGGGAGCGGACCGCATACCCGAAGACTGGAGCCGTTAGCATAGCGGCCAGGAACAGAGGAACGGCCTGACGACCAAAAGGGCCTGTACAACCAAACAGGTCTGGAGTAAGGGATACCAGGTGGCTGGCCCGGTATTGAAGAAAGGTGACAACCTAACACGGAAGCCTTGAGATCTAGAGGCAGCCCCCTGAATAACGGTGAACCAAACCAACGGAAACAAAGGGCGCAACACCATAAGGACTGCATAGAGACAGCAGACAGCAGACTGGTAATGTACCATAGATTGTAGAACTACAGAAAGAGCAAGGTGTGTTGTTTCCTTTCATCAGTGAACTGTATCTGTCCATGGGGTATTATATGACTCTTGAAAGCAAACTGCCTGATGTATACCATGCTAAGTCCTAAAATATGAGGCTTGAGTTTTACTGAGTTCGTATATTGTCCTATGCTGAGCCATACTAAATAGGACAAGTGGGAATAAAGCTATAAAACACCTGTTTCACCCTATATGCGACACCCATAACCCTGTTATTTGTGCACACTAAAGGGTAGGAGTCCAAAAAGAAATATATAAAACAAAGTTACATATTTGCATAGACCTTTCTGGGCTACCCTGGCCTATCTTGCCTGTATGTGATAATTAAGGGAAAGAAAAAGGAAAAAGAGAAAGGGAAGAGAAAGAAAGTGGGGGGCTGTCTTTTACTCCAAAGGCTACGTTTGAACTACACCATTATCATCAAAGTGACACCAAGTGACACCATTATTATCAAAGTGACACCAAAGAAAGTCTGTTTGTCTTGGAGCAAAGCACAACGGTTCCCATAACCCTCTGTGGGTAGGAACACCGAAAGTGGTACAAAAGAAAGTCGGTTAGCGTTGGAACAAAGCATAACAGTTCCCATAACCCTCTGTGGGTAGGAACACCAAAGTGGCACTAAAGAAAGTCTGTTAGCGTTGGAGCAAAGCATATCAGTTCCCATAACCCTCTGTGGGTAGGAGCACCAAAGTGACACTAAAGAAAGTCTGTTAGTGTTGGAGTAAACCACAACAGTTCCCATAACCCTCTGTGGGCAGGAACATCAAGATTGGGCTAAAGGTGTATAATAACTGCTATATGGGATCAACGTACTGGGGACACCTAATATTAAGCTAACGTTTGTCTTTACAGGCTGCTTAAAGCTCATTTAACACAGGCTTACTAGCCTAACATGGAAGGACTCTGCTTGTTTTTCCCCTTGACTTATTGTTTTTATTTTCTGAGTCATTTACTGTAAGCAATTAGCCACTGGCCGGGCTTAGAATTGTTTAATAGTATGGGTGCTTAGATATAGATGTATAAATATAAGTGATTTCCAAAATTATCACAAATATCTCCTGCAAAAAGTGCATAGTCAAAGAGGAGGAAGATAAAATAGAAGGTTAAGAGTGTCCCTCTGTAGAATTTTAGCTTTAATGTTAATGCTATTGTTATAAAAAAAAAAGAAAAAAAAAGAAGAGAGAGGGAAGGAAGGAAAAAAAGGAAAAAGGGAAAGATAAAGCTTCTTCTTTTACCTTGCTGTTCTAGAATGCTACTATTGGGAAGTAATGTGCCCCTGCTTTTAGCTACCTAATCAAACTGTAAGTCAGATATACAACACTTATTCAACACTTATTTCACAAATTAAACAATCACAGACCCGTTGTGGGCCTTAAAACTCTTTTTTTTCCCTTAGAATCACTGTACCTTTTTTTTTCTTTTTTTTTTTTTTTTTGTGTGGTGATATTCCTCCCATCCGCCAGCACCCACTCCCTGTTTTCTGCACGGGTTTTTTTTTTCTACACACATATATATATGTATATATACATATAATCATATACTGTTCACAGTGGTACACATAATTCACTTTATGGATAAATTCATCACCTGTCAATAAAAAAAAAGAAAAAAAAAAAAAAAAAAAAAAATCCAAAGGGAAGAGCAACAAGCTGGTAATGCCTGTCCAGGAAGGCAAACCTGAGAAACCGATGATGATCTTTGTGTATCGGAATGTGAAGATAAGCATCCTTTAGATCCACTGTAGTCATATATTGACATTCCTGGATCATAGGTAGGATGGTACGAATAGTTTCCATCTTGAATGATGGAACTCTGAGGAATTTGTTTAAGATCTTTAGATCCAAAATTGGTCTGAAGGTTCCCTCTTTTTTGGGAACCACAAACAGATTTGAGTAAAAACCCTGTCCCTGTTCCTCCTTTGGAACTGGATGGATCACTCCCATAACTAGGAGGTCTCGTACACAGTGTAAGAATGCCTCTCTCTTTATCTGGTTTGCAGATAATTGTGAAAGGTGAAATCTCCCTTTTGGGGGGAAGCTTTGAAGTCCAGAAGATATCCCTGGGATATAATTTCCAACGCCCAGGGATCCTGAACATCTCTTGCCCACGCCTGGGCGAAGAGTGAAAGTCTGCCCCCTACTAGATCCGTTACCGGATAGGGGGCCATTCCTTTATGCTGTCTTAGAGGCAGCAGCAGGCTTTTTGGCCTGCTTACCTTTGTTCCAGGTCTGGTTTGGCCTCCAGACCGTCTTGGACTGAGCAAAAGTTCCCTCTTGTTTTGCATTAGAGGAAGTTGATGCCGCACCTGCCTTGAAGTTTCGAAAGGCACGAAAATTAGACTGTTTGGCCCTTGATTTGGACCTGTACTGAGGAAGGGCACACCTGGTCTATCCCATTCCTTAGTAATAATTTCTGTAAACCTTTTAAGTATTGGAAAAACATCAGTACACACTGCAAAGTATTTATCCAGTCTACACAATTTCTCTGGCACTGCAATTGTGTCACAGTCATTCAGAGCAGCTAAAACCTCCCTGAGCAATACGCGGAGGTTTTCAAGCTTAAATTTAAATGTAGAAATATCAGAATCAGGTATCTTTACTGAGTCAGAAACATCACCCACAGACTGAAGCTCTCCTTCCTCAGCTTCTGCATATTGTGAGGCAGTATCAGACATGGTTCTTAAAGCGTCAGTATGCTCTGCATTTCGTCTAACCCCAGAGCTATCTCGCTTACCTCTAAATTCAGGTAGTCTGGCTAATACCGCTGACAGTGTATTATCCATGACTGCCGCCATGTCTTGTAAAGTAATCGCTATGGGCGCCCTAGATGTACTTGGCGCCATTTGAGCGGGAGTCAAAGGATCTAACACGTGGGGAGAGTTAGTCGGCATAACTTCCCCCTCGTCAAATTCCTCTGGTGATAAATTTTTTAAAGACAGAATATGATCTTTATTGCTTAAAGTGAAATCAGTACATTTGGTACACATTCTAAGAGGGGGTTCCACCATGGCTTTTAAACATAATGAACAAGGAGTTTCCTCTATGTCAGACATGTTTGTACAGACTAGCAATGAGACTAGCAAGCTTGGAAAACACTTTAAATCAAGTTAACAAGCAAATATAAAAAAACGGTACTGTGCCTTTAAGAGAAACAAATTTTGTCAAAATTTGAAAAACAGTGAAAAAAGGCAGTAAATCAAACGAAATTTTGACAGTGTATATAATAAGCTAACAGAGCATTGCACCCACTTGCAAATGGATGATTAACCCCTTAGTTCAAAAAACGGATCAAAAAAACGACATAGACGTTTTTTAACAGTCACAATCAACTGCCACAGCTCTGCTGTGGCCCTACCTTCCCCAATAAACGACTTTAGGCCCTTTTGATATGTCCTGTAGCATTCAGGGGACTTCTGAGGAAAACTGGATGTCTCAGTCTGTAATTTTAACTGCGCAAAAAAGCGCTAAAATAGGCCCCTCCCACTCATACTACAACAGTGGAAAGCCTCAGGAAACTGTTTCTAGGCAAAAATAAAGCCAGCCATGTGGAAAAAACTAGGCCCCAATAAAGTTTTATCACCAAAGCATATATAAAAACGATTAAACATGCCAGCAAACGTTTTATATTGCATTTTTATAAGGGTATTACCCCTGAGAGTAAGCATGATACCAGTCGTTATTAAATCACTGTATTCAGGCTTAACTTACATTAATCCGGTATCAGCAGCATTTTCTAGCATTTCCAATTCTAGAAAAAATTGTAACTGCACATACCTCATAGCAGAGTAAACTGCACGCCATTCTCCCACTGAAGTTACCTCTCTCCTCAGACAATGTGAGAACAGCAATGGATCTTAGTTACAACCTGCTAAGATCATAGAAAACTCAGGCAGATTCTTCTTCTATTTCTGCCTGAGATAAAATAGTACAACACCGGTACCATTTAAAAATAACAAACTTTGGGGGGCGGAGTCTGACAGGGCTCCAAGATGGATGCCTTAGCTTAGAGCTCTGTATACCAGAACAGGGAGATCAGCCACTACTCCTCTCCATCAAGGATCCAGAGGGTACGTCTCAGCTCAAAAGTTATGTGAAGCTGCTGGGAACACCACAGGGGCTGAAACTGCAGAAAACAGGCTGTGGATAACTGTCATCATCAGCCAGACCATCATCCACCCTGTGGGAAAGACCTCAGTCGTGAGTAATGGCCATATAGATCTGGTCAAACCTTTACAGACCTGAAAAAACATTACAGCACAGACATGGAGCCTAACACACATTGCCACACTATAAAATACTGGCCAGGACATTAATCTTTAAGACAGAAACCTTCAGGTCCAAATTACAAATCCTGGAAATCACTAACGGCTAGATTTAGAGTTTTGTCGGTAACGACCCGAAAAGCTAACGCCAGCTTTTTTCTGGCCGCACCATAAAAATAACTCTGGTATTGAGAGTCCACATAAAGGCTGTGTTAGGCTCCAAAAAAGGAGCGTAGAGCATATTTAACGCAGCTTCAACTCTCGATACCAGAGTTGCTTACGGACGCGGCCAGCCTCAAAAATGTGCTCGTGCACGATTCCCCCATAGGAAACAATGGTGCTGTTTGAGCTGAAAAAAAACCTAACACCTGCAAAAAAGCAGTGTTCAGCTCCTAACGCAGCCCCATTGTTTGCTATGCGGAAACACTTCCTACGTCTGCACCTAACACTCTAACATGTACCCCGAGTCTAAACACCCCTAACCTTACACTTATTAACCCCTAATCTGCCGCCCCCGCTATCGCTGACCCCTGCATATTATTATTAACCCCTGATCTGCCGCTCCGTAAACCGCCGCTACTTACATTATCCCTATGTACCCCTAATCTGCTGCCCTAACATCGCCGACCCCTATATTATATTTATTAACCCCTAATCTGCCCCCCACAACGTCGCCTCCACCTGCCTACACTTATTAACCCCTAATCTGCCGACCGGACCTGAGCGCTACTATAATAAAGTTATTAACCCCTAATCCGCCTCACTAACCCTATAATAAATAGTATTAACCCCTAATCTGCCCTCCCTAACATCGCCGACACCTAACTTCAATTATTAACCCCTAATCTGCCGACTGGAGCTCACCGCTATTCTAATAAATGTATTAACCCCTAAAGCTAAGTCTAACCCTAACACTAACACCCCCCTAAATTAAATATAATTTTAATCTAACGAAATTAATTAACTCTTATTAAATAAATTATTCCTATTTAAAGCTAAATACTTACCTGTAAAATAAATCCTAATATAGCTACAATATAAATTATAATTATATTATAGCTATTTTAGGATTAATATTTATTTTACAGGTAACTTTGTATTTATTTTAACCAGGTACAATAGCTATTAAATAGTTAAGAACTATTTAATAGCTAAAATAGTTAAAATAATTACAAAATTACCTGTAAAATAAATCCTAACCTAAGTTACAATTAAACCTAACACTACACTATCAATAAATTAATTAAATAAAATACCTATAATTATCTACAATTAAACCTAACACTACACTATCAATAAATAAATTAAATACAATACCTACAAATAACTACAATGAAATAAACTATCTAAAGTACAAAAAATAAAAAAGAACTAAGTTACAAAAAATAAAAAAATATTTACAAACATAAGAAAAATATTACAACAATTTTAAACTAATTACACCTACTCTAAGCCCCCTAATAAAATAACAAAGCCCCCCAAAATAAAAAAATGCCCTACCCTATTCTAAATTACTAAAGTTCAAAGCTCTTTTACCTTACCAGCCCTGAACAGGGCCCTTTGCGGGGCATGCCCCAAGAAGTTCAGCTCTTTTGCCTGTAAAAAAAAACATACAATACCCCCCCCCCAACATTACAACCCACCACCCACATACCCCTAATCTAACCCAAACCCCCCTTAAATAAACCTAACACTAAGCCCCTGAAGATCTTCCTACCTTATCTTCACCATACCAGGTTCACCGATCGATCCAGAAGAGCTCCTCCGATGTCCTGATCCAAGCCCAAGCGGGGGGCTGAAGAGGTCCATGATCCGGCTGAAGTCTTCATCCAAGCGGGGCAGAAGAGGTCTTCCATCCGATTGAAGTCTTCATCCAAGCGGGATCTTCTATTGTCATCCATCTGGAGCGGAGCGGCAGGATCCTGAAGACTTCCGACGCGGAACATCCATCCTGGCCGACGACTGAACGGCGAATGACGGTTCCTTTAAATGACGTCATCCAAGATGGCGTCCCTCGAATTCCGATTGGCTGATAGGATTCTATCAGCCAATCGGAATTAAGGTAGGAATATTCTGATTGGCTGATTCCATCAAATTGAATATTAAGCTCCAAACAACGCAACACCAAGCGTCTGAGCAAACAAACTACCGCAGCCGAAGTTGCTGATAGGTTGTTAACTGCGTGGACAACACTAAGGTTGTCCGTCCAGAAAATTACTGCTTGATTTTCAAAGCATGTTCCCCATAACTCAACTGCTAGCACTATCGGGAACAGTTCTAACAATGTAAGGTTTCGCGTCAGAGCCTTTTCATTCCAGTCTGAAGGCCAGGGGCCTGCGGACCATTGCCCCTGAAAATAGGCCCCATATCCTTTAGACCCCGCTGCGTCTGTAAACAAATGCAACGATTGGCTAGAAGTGGGGGGAGAGCGCCAAAGACAGATGCCATTAAAATTCCTTAAGAAGTCTTCCCAGACTTGCAAATCAGCTTTCATGCCTTCAGTGACTCTAATTCATTTCGACGGTGCGGGAGACCCTTTTAACTTATTTTCCAACCTTCTGTTAAAAACCCTCCCCATAGGGATTACTCTGCCTGCAAAATTAAGGAGGCCCAGCAAGGATTGGAGTTGGCGAAGTGAAACATCACGACTGGTTAAAGTCAATTGCACCGTAAGTAACATGGCTTGAACCTTGTCAGGAGGTAACCTACAAAGATGCTTCTCTGTGTCAATTTGGATACCTAGGAATGTGAGGCAAGTGCATGGACCCTCAGACTTGTCAACTTGTGTCTTGGAGGGGGATACTAATTCGCCAACCCTAAGGGCTGCAGAATAAGCCAGGACAAAGGCTGCACGAAACAGGGAAAACTCGTATTGCGTAGCGCAAACCTGCCCCAAAGCCTCCACCAGCCACTCAAGCCGAGCGAGGGTAATGGGCTCCCTAGGGTCTTTATGCTGGGGCTGCGATCTTCCCCACCCTTTAACTACCTGCCGCACAAAGAAAGCGCTAGTCGGGTCAGGCATGCCCATGGTGCGAAAGAAAAATGACAATGCCGCAAGCCGCGAGTGAATACCTCCATGCCGAACCCCTGCCTGTCTGAGACTCACCAGCCAATCACACAGTGTAGCTTGAGATGCCTCCACAGCTTCCAAATCCTGATGATGACAGAATCTTTCCCATTCGTCCCACAAGCTCGTGTATGAGCGCAAAGTAGACGGGGCTAGTGAAGCCCGCACTAAAGGGAGCAGGGATATCCATGACTTAGAAGCTGCCACAGAAAACCGGGACAGGGTAAACCTTCTGGAGCAGCATTAGGAGCAAGACGTCTAAAAGTCGCCCAATCGAATCTCGATAGAGCATCCGCAAGCACATTATTAACACCAGGGACATGCTGAGCTTGAAATTGAATATTAAGCTCCAAACAACGCAACACCAAGCGTCTGTAAACAAATGCAACGATTGGCTAGAAGTGGGGGGAGAGCGCCAAAGACAGATGCCATTAAAATTCCTTAAGAAGTCTTCCCAGACTTGCAAATCAGCTTTCATGCCTTCAGTGACTCTAATTCTTTTCGACGGTGCGGGAGACCCTTTTAACTTATTTTCCAACCTTCTGTTAAAAACCCTCCCCATAGGGATTACTCTGCCTTCAAAATTAAGGAGGCCCAGCAAGGATTGGAGTTGGCGAAGTGAAACATCACGACTGGTTAAAGTCAATTGCACCGTAAGTAACATGGCTTGAACCTTGTCAGGAGGTAACCTACACAGCTGCTTCTCTGTGTCAATTTGGATACCTAGGAATGTGAGGCAAGTGCATGGACCCTCAGACTTGTCTTCCACCAGAGGAACCCCAAATTGTGACATGAGATATCTCATGGACTGCATCAGCAACTGGCAATCCCGCAAATCCTTTCTACCTACAAGGAGAAAGTCATCTAGGTAATATACTATAAAATCTCCACCCACCCGCTGGCTGACTGCCCAATGGAGAAACGTACTAAATGTCTCAAAAAGGGCACAGGAAAGGGCACAGCCCATCGGAAGGCAACGGTCTACATAGTAGCCACCCTCAAATTTAATTCCCATGAGAGAGAAGGCTGCTGGGTTCAGCGGCAGCAAACGGAAGGCAGCCTCAATATCAAGTTTTGCCAGTAGGGCCCCTCTCCCCGCCGACCGAACCAGCTGTAAGGCACTGTCAAAAGATTGATACTTCACTGAGCTCATATCTGGGTCAATGGCATCGTTAACAGAAGTGCCCTTGGGGTGAGATAGATGTTGAATTAGTTGAAATTTACCTGCCTCCTTCTTTGGCACAACCCCTAAAGGGGAAATCACCAAACCTTGAAGGGGGATGGAAGGAAAAGGGCCTACTATCCTTCCCAACTGAATTTCTTTGTTCAATTTTGACCTAACAACGTGTGGAAACTGATAAGCTGATTTTAAGTTTCTAGCACAAGGAGCCCCTTGTGGACTTTGCATTAAAGGGATATGAAACCCGTACGAAAACCCATCACGTAACAATATGGCGGCGTGACGGTCTGGGTAAATTCGTAGCCAGGGCTCAAGGGTGTGAACCTTTACCGGGGTTGGGGCCCTTTGAAACAGTCGCAAATCTGTTGGTGCCTCTATTTGCTTGGAAATCTTTTCTTTTGTAACATTCAATGCCGGGGTGAGAACCCCCGCAGAACTTACATGCATGACGAAAGGTGCAGGAGCTACCTTTGTCACACTTCCCATCCTGGTATGCCCAACAGGCACCACCCTTTCGCTTACCTTTCGGTGAACGAAAGGACTGGTTTGCGACCCCCGTGGATGAGGAGGAGGGAGGATGAGAGCCTAGGCGTTGCCAAAGGTGGGTATCAGTGGTGTCAAACGTGAGCACCGGATTCCCTGCCATCTTTTGCCTAAACTCAGAGTCATAATCCCTCCACGCAGTATCTCCATACCTCCTTTGTATCCAGTGTATGTTATCAGTGTATTTTAAAATAGCATGACACTGGCTGGGGTACTTTTCTAAATAGCATGAAGAGTACACTCTGAAACAAATGAGCCATTCATCAAAAGTTTGAACCATTTAGGACCAGTGCCATCCATACTCTTCTCTTTTTGTCTATAAGCTTCTGCTGAAAGCTCAAAAACATTAACGTATCTCCCTTGCTGGATTTTTTTAACCGTCTTAGGTTTTAAATGTCCATGCAAGGAAGGGGTATAAGAGGGCAAAGAGTCACAGTGTAATGCGACCTTGCGCTCTGAGCTAGGGCTAGGTAAAGGGCACTCAATTAACTGTGCTGATGTGTCATGGGGATGCTCTGTTAGAGCTAGTTGCTGCTGCTGCTGACCTGCTCTTCTAAAATTACCCCCTTGAAATTCCTGCCACATTTTTTTTACCATTGAGAACATACGTTTTTGGCACTTAGTGTGCAGCCCCAATGAAGTGTCACTGTCAGATCCTGACTCAGTTAGTGATAAGTCATCTATGTCAGGTCGGTCGTGTATAAATGCCCCAGTCTTACCCTCTGCAGAGGATGCTGCTGCTTGAGCTGTAGCAACCGGCGGGAATAACTGTATTCCCAATGGGAAATGAAATAGGGTCCCCAACAGGCAAAGGAGAATTGAGCCCACTCAGCCCAGTAGTCACATTAGCCCCAGGCACACTAGTTAAGGCATTCACATTATCATGAGCATTCACACTGGCAATGAAAGTGTTAACTGTAGCAGAAGATCTTTCATTCGCAACCTGCGCATTCACTCTCGCTTGAACTGCCCTACCACTTGCATGCAAATTACGCACACCTGTGGCATGCACTGGGTTAATAGTGTTTCCCCTCATAGCATTGTCAGTTAACCCTTGAAGCGCAGCATCGCTGCTGTGAGCCTCACTCCTGTCGCGAGGATAAACTTGATCTGTACCCTTATATAACTGGGTATGTCACACGGCTATCCCTAACAAAACCTCTGTTTCTCATATTGGAGTGACTGGCCCCTCTCATTCCCCTCACTATGTTTGTTCCGGCACCTCTCCTATGCCCTAGGAAACCTCTTATGGCCCTGCTCCCACGTGACACAGTAGCAAAATTATCCCTTTTTTGCGCATTTTTTCTCCGTGTACTACCCCTCATGGAGACTGGCAATCGTTCCCCTACCGGTGTCCTCTAATTTTACTCACCTCCGGTGTACATGAGAGGACCCGGTCGATTGCCTCCATCTCTGCGTGTGTCCAAGCGTGTATGGGCGTAAACTACGTCACAAGAAGGGGCGGGGCTTATCGCGCCCACTTCCGGATTCGCCGATGCGGCAGCCGCATGGAGGGGAGCGACAGGAGGAGCCATAGCCGATGCAAGGGACGCAAGCAAGGACGCAGCCGAAGGGGGAAGCGCCGCAAAGAGGGAGGAGACTGAAGAATCAGGTAAGTTACCCGGCAATGCCCAAGAAGGCCCCCCCACAACCGCCGCCATATTGGATGATCCACCCACCGCCGCCATATTGTGGCCTATAGGTAGGCTATGTTGAATCGCCGCCATGCTGGAGCCCACACCTACCGCCGCCATATTGGGGCCCACTGCTAGGCCTTGCTGGGGGTTGATACTTGTAGCGGTAGTGGTGAACTGATCCTGGGGGTTAATGTCGTTCTGACCATGGATCATACAGGGGGAAGGGGGCACAGCAGAGGCGGTCGGGTCGCTAAGTATACATGGGGAAGGGGAATGAACTACAGCAGAACCTCTACCCGGAATATTAGGCCTTTTCCTAACTAATGGGGTTGTCATGCCTGTCAGTAAACAGCTCAGGCGATTCCACCCTCTGAGCCAACACCTGTTCTCCTTGCTCTACCCCTGCCCCATCACCTTCTGCACCTAAGGCCTCGATGCTAGGGGCCCTGACCAGTGCCTCAGTAGCATAGGCCGATCCGGTGCAGCTAAAATCATGAACTTCAGCAACTGTAGTAACTGATGTGTGTAAATTACTAGGTGCTGTATCAACTAAGCTAGTAAATTGTGTTTCAGGAACAAAATCATCTAAATCCTCCCCATTATCCATGTCACTTATCTGCTTTTCCTTTCGAGGTCTTGCAAAAGTCAGTGCATGGAATCTTTGAGGAGGGAGTCTGGTTCTTCTAGGACGCTGCATAAGGAAGTTTTGAATCACAGCAAATACTGCAAAAACGTCTCTGCTCAGGATCCAGGAAGAAGAGGGCCAGGGAGCTGTGTTGCACACTTTTAAGGTAAGAAGGGGAGCTCCTCCCTACACTAGCAACATTGTTGCAACTAACCCCACACTGCCTCTTCTCCTATCTCACTCCTTTCAGCATTAACCCTTAGCTTGTTTCAGTCCCATGCTGGTCCCTCCACTGTCTTTATACTGTGTATAAGTGACCTAAAGATAATATGTGATGTGCTAATTACATTATACTGTGTATAAGTGTACTAAAGATAATATGTGATGTGCTAATTACATTATACTGTGTATAAGTGTACTAAAGATAATATGTGATGTGCTAATTACATTATACTGTGTATAAGTGTACTAAAGATAATATGTGATGTGCTAATTACATTATACTGTGTATAAGTGTACTAAAGATAATATGTGATGTGCTAATTACATTATACTGTGTATAAGTGACCTAATGATAATATGTGATGGGCTAATTACATTATACTGTGTATAAGTTACCTAAAGACAATATGTGATGTGCTAATTACATTATACTGTGTATTAGTCTCCTAAATGTAATATGTGATGTGCTAATTACATTATACTGTGTTTAAGTGACCTAAAGGCAATATGTGATGTGCTAATTACATTATACTGTGTAGATAATATGTGATGTGCTAATTACATTATACTGTGTATAAGTGTCCGAAAGACAATATGTGATGTGCTAATTACATTATACTGTATATAAGTGACCGAAAGATAATATGTGATGTGCTAATTACATTATACTGTGTATACGTGACCTAAAGATAATATGTGATGTGCTAATTACATTATACTGTGTATAAGTGCCCTAAAGATAATATGTGATGTGCTAATTATATTATACTGTGTATAAGTGACCGAAAGATAATATGTGATGTGCTAATTACATTACACTGTGTATAAGTGACCTAAAGATAATATGTGATGTGCTAATTACATTATACTGTGTATAAGTGCCCTAAAGATAATATGTGATGTACTAATTACATTATACTGTATATAAGTGACCGAAAGATAATATGTGATGTGCTAATTACATTATACTGTGTATAAGTGACCTAAAGATAATGTGATGTGCTAATTACATTATACTGTGTATAAGTGACCTAAAGATATGTGATGTGCTAATTACATTATACTGTGTATAAGTGCCCTAAAGATAATATGTGATGTGCTAATTACATTATACTGTGTATAAGTGCCCTAAAGATAATATGTGATGTACTAATTACATTATACTGTATATAAGTGACCGAAAGATAATATGTGATGTGCTAATTACATTATACTGTGTATAAGTGACCTAAAGATAATGTGATGTGCTAATTACATTATACTGTGTAAAAGTGCCCTAAAGATAATACGTGATGTGCTAATTACATTATACTGTGTATAAGTGACCTAAAGATAATATGTGACGTGCTAATTACATTATACTGTGTATAAGTGTCCTAAAGATAATATGTGATGTGCTAATTACATTATGCTGTGTATAAGTGACCTAAAGATAATATGTGATGTGCTAATTACATTATACTGTGTATAAGTGACCTAAAGATAATATGTGATGTGCTAATTACATTATACTGTGTATAAGTGACCTAAAGATAATGTGATGTGCTAATTACATTATACTGTGTATAAGTGACCTAAAGATATGTGATGTGCTAATTACATTATACTGTGTATAAGTGCCCTAAAGATAATATGTGATGTGCTAATTACATTATGCTGTGTATAAGTGACCTAAAGATAATATGTGATGTGCTAATTACATTATGCTGTGTATAAGTGACCTAAAGATAATGTGATGTGCTAATTACATTATACTGTGTATAAGTGACCTAAAGATATGTGATGTGCTAATTACATTATACTGTGTATAAGTGCCCTAAAGATAATATGTGATGTGCTAATTACATTATACTGTGTATAAGTGCCCTAAAGATAATATGTGATGTACTAATTACATTATACTGTATATAAGTGACCGAAAGATAATATGTGATGTGCTAATTACATTATACTGTGTATAAATGACCTAAAGATAATGTGATGTGCTAATTACATTATACTGTGTAAAAGTGCCCTAAAGATAATACGTGATGTGCTAATTACATTATACTGTGTATAAGTGACCTAAAGATAATATGTGATGTGCTAATTACATTATACTGTGTATAAGTGTCCTAAAGATAATATGTGATGTGCTAATTACATTATGCTGTGTATAAGTGACCTAAAGATAATATGTGATGTGCTAATTACATTAATCTGTGTTTAAGTGTCCTAAAGATAATATGCAATGTGCTACTTACATTGTACTGTATATAAGTGACCGAAAGATACTATGTGATGTGCTAACTACATTATACTGTGTATAAGTGTCCTAAAGGTAATATGTGATGTGCTAATTACATTATACTGTGTATAAGTGTCATAAAGATAATACGTGATGTGCTAATTACATTGCACTGTGTATAAGTGACCTAAAGATAATATGTGATGTGCTTATTACATTACACTGTGTATAAGTGACCTAAAGATAATACGTGATGTGCTAATTACATTATACTGTGTATAAGTGTCCTAAAGATAATATGTGATATGCTAATGACATTATACTGTGTATAAGTGACCTAAAGATAATATGTGATGTGCTAATTACATTATACTGTGTATTAGTCTCCTAAATGTAATATGTGATGTGCTAATTACATTATACTGTTTATAAGTGTCCGAAAGACAAAATGTGATGTGCTAATTAAATTCTACTGTGTATAAGTGACCTAAAGATATTATGTGATGTGCTAATTACATTATACTGTGTATAAGTGACCGAAAGATAATATGTGATGTACTAATTACATTATACTGTGTATAAGTGTCCTAAAGGTAATATGTGATGTGCTAATAACATTATACTGTGTATAAGTGTACTAAAGATAATATGTGATGTGCTAATTATATTATACTGTGTATAAGTGCCCTAAAGATAATATGTGATGTGCTAATTACATTATCCTGTGTATAAGTGTACTAAAGACAATATGTGATGTGCTAATTACATTATACTGTGTATAAGTGACCTAAAGATATTATGTGATGTGCTATTTAAATTATACTGTGTATAAGTGACCGAGAGATAATATGTGATAATGCTAATTACATTATACTGTGTATAAGTGACCTAAAGACAAAATGTGATGTACTAATTACATTATAATGTATATAAGTGTACTAAAGGTAATATGTGATATGCTAATTACATTATACTGTGTATAAGTCTCCTAAAGTTAATATGTGATGTGCTAATTACATTATACTGTGTATAAGTGTCCTAAAGGTAATATGTGATGTGCTAATTACATTATACTGTGTATAAGTGCCCTAAAGGTAATATGTGATGTGCTAATTACATTATACTGTGTATAAGTGTCCTAAAGATATTATGTGATGTGCTAATTACATTATACTGTGTATAAGTGCCCTAAAGATAATATGTGATGTGCTAATTACATTATACTGTGTATAAGTTACCTAAAGATAATATGTGATGTGCTAATTACATTATACTGTGTATAAGTGACCTAAAGATATGTGATGTGCTAATTACATTATACGGTGTATAAGTGCCCTAAAGATAATATGTGATGTGCTAATTACATTATACTGTGTATAAGTTACCTAAAGATAATATGTGATGTGCTAATTATATTATACTGTGTATAAGTGACCGAAAGATAATATGTGATGTGCTAATTACATTACACTGTGTATAAGTGACCTAAAGATAATATGTGATGTGCTAATTACATTATACTGTGTATAAGTGCCCTAAAGATAATATGTGATGTACTAATTACATTATACTGTATGTAAGTGACCGAAAGATAATATGTGATGTGCTAATTACATTATACTGTGTATAAGTGACCTAAAGATAATGTGATGTGCTAATTACATTATACTGTGTATAAGTGACCTAAAGATATGTGATGTGCTAATTACATTATACTGTGTATAAGTGCCCTAAAGATAATATGTGATGTGCTAATTACATTATACTGTGTATAAGTGCCCTAAAGATAATATGTGATGTACTAATTACATTATACTGTATATAAGTGGCCGAAAGATAATATGTGATGTGCTAATTACATTATACTGTGTATAAGTGACCTAAAGATAATGTGATGTGCTAATTACATTATACTGTGTAAAAGTGCCCTAAAGATAATACGTGATGTGCTAATTACATTATACTGTGTATAAGTGACCTAAAGATAATATGTGATGTGCTAATTACATTATACTGTGTATAAGTGTCCTAAAGATAATATGTGATGTGCTAATTACATTATACTGTGTATAAGTGACCTAAAGATAATATGTGATGTGCTAATTACATTATACTGTGTATTAGTCTCCTAAATGTAATATGTGATGTGCTAATTACATTATACTGTGTATAAGTGTCCTAAAGACAATATGTGATGTGCTAATTACATTATACTGTGTATAAGTGACCTAAAGATATTATGTGATGTGCTAATTACATTATACTGTGTATAAGTGACCTAAAGATAATATGTGATGTGCTAATTACATTATACTGTGTATAAGTGACCTAAAGATAATATGTGATGTGCTAATTACATTATACTGTGTATAAGTGACCTAAAGACAATATGTGATGTACTAATTACATTATACTGTATATAAGTGTACTAAAGGTAATATGTGATGTGTTAATTACATTATACTGTGTATAAGTCTCCTAAAGTTAATATGTGATGTGCTAATTGCATTATACTGTGTATAAGTCTCCTAAAGTTAATATGTGATGTGCTAATTACATTATACTGTGTATAAGTGCCCTAAAGATAATATGTGATGTGCTAATTACATTTTACTGTGTATAAGTGCCCTAAAGATAATATGTGATGTACTAATTACATTATACTGTATATAAGTGACCGAAAGATAATATGTGATGTGCTAATTACATTATACTGTGTATAAGTGACCTAAAGATAATGTGATGTGCTAATTACATTATACTGTGTAAAAGTGCCCTAAAGATAATACGTGATGTGCTAATTACATTATACTGTGTATAAGTGACCTAAAGATAATATGTGACGTGCTAATTACATTATACTGTGTATAAGTGTCCTAAAGATAATATGTGATGTGCTAATTACATTATGCTGTGTATAAGTGACCTAAAGATAATATGTGATGTGCTAATTACATTATACTGTGTATAAGTGACCTAAAGATAATATGTGATGTGCTAATTACATTATACTGTGTATAAGTGACCTAAAGATAATGTGATGTGCTAATTACATTATACTGTGTATAAGTGACCTAAAGATATGTGATGTGCTAATTACATTATACTGTGTATAAGTGCCCTAAAGATAATATGTGATGTGCTAATTACATTATGCTGTGTATAAGTGACCTAAAGATAATATGTGATGTGCTAATTACATTATGCTGTGTATAAGTGACCTAAAGATAATGTGATGTGCTAATTACATTATACTGTGTATAAGTGACCTAAAGATATGTGATGTGCTAATTACATTATACTGTGTATAAGTGCCCTAAAGATAATATGTGATGTGCTAATTACATTATACTGTGTATAAGTGCCCTAAAGATAATATGTGATGTACTAATTACATTATACTGTATATAAGTGACCGAAAGATAATATGTGATGTGCTAATTACATTATACTGTGTATAAATGACCTAAAGATAATGTGATGTGCTAATTACATTATACTGTGTAAAAGTGCCCTAAAGATAATACGTGATGTGCTAATTACATTATACTGTGTATAAGTGACCTAAAGATAATATGTGATGTGCTAATTACATTATACTGTGTATAAGTGTCCTAAAGATAATATGTAATGTGCTAATTACATTATGCTGTGTATAAGTGACCTAAAGATAATATGTGATGTGCTAATTACATTAATCTGTGTTTAAGTGTCCTAAAGATAATATGCAATGTGCTACTTACATTATACTGTATATAAGTGACCGAAAGATAATATGTGATGTGCTAACTACATTATACTGTGTATAAGTGTCCTAAAGGTAATATGTGATGTGCTAATTACATTATACTGTGTATAAGTGTCATAAAGATAATACGTGATGTGCTAATTACATTACACTGTGTATAAGTGACCTAAAGATAATATGTGATGTGCTAATTACATTACACTGTGTATAAGTGACCTAAAGATAATATGTGATGTGCTAATTACATTATACTGTGTATAAGTGTCCTAAAGATAATATGTGATGTGCTAATTACATTATACTGTGTATAAGTGACCTAAAGATAATATGTGATGTGCTAATTACATTATACTGTGTATTAGTCTCCTAAATGTAATATGTGATGTGCTAATTACATTATACTGTTTATAAGTGTCCGAAAGACAAAATGTGATGTGCTAATTAAATTCTACTGTGTATAAGTGACCTAAAGATATTATGTGATGTGCTAATTACATTATACTGTGTATAAGTGACCGAAAGATAATATGTGATGTACTAATTACATTATACTGTGTATAAGTGTCCTAAAGGTAATATGTGATGTGCTAATAACATTATACTGTGTATAAGTGTACTAAAGATAATATGTGATGTGCTAATTATATTATACTGTGTATAAGTGCCCTAAAGATAATATGTGATGTGCTAATTACATTATCCTGTGTATAAGTGTACTAAAGACAATATGTGATGTGCTAATTACATTATACTGTGTATAAGTGACCTAAAGATATTATGTGATGTGCTATTTAAATTATACTGTGTATAAGTGACCGAGAGATAATATGTGATGTGCTAATTACATTATACTGTGTATAAGTGACCTAAAGACAAAATGTGATGTACTAATTACATTATAATGTATATAAGTGTACTAAAGGTAATATGTGATATGCTAATTACATTATACTGTGTATAAGTCTCCTAAAGTTAATATGTGATGTGCTAATTACATTATACTGTGTATAAGTGTCCTAAAGGTAATATGTGATGTGCTAATTACATTATACTGTGTATAAGTGCCCTAAAGGTAATATGTGATGTGCTAATTACATTATACTGTGTATAAGTGTCCTAAAGATATTATGTGATGTGCTAATTACATTATACTGTGTATAAGTGTCCTAAAGATAATATGTGATGTGCTAATTACATTATGCTGTGTATAAGTGACCTAAAGATAATATGTGATGTGCTAATTACATTAATCTGTGTTTAAGTGTCCTAAAGATAATATGCAATGTGCTACTTACATTATACTGTATATAAGTGACCGAAAGATACTATGTGATGTGCTAACTACATTATACTGTGTATAAGTGTCCTAAAGGTAATATGTGATGTGCTAATTACATTATACTGTGTATAAGTGTCATAAAGATAATACGTGATGTGCTAATTACATTACACTGTGTATAAGTGACCTAAAGATAATATGTGATGTGCTTATTACATTACACTGTGTATAAGTGACCTAAAGATAATACGTGATGTGCTAATTACATTATACTGTGTATAAGTGTCCTAAAGATAATATGTGATGTGCTAATGACATTATACTGTGTATAAGTGACCTAAAGATAATATGTGATGTGCTAATTACATTATACTGTGTATTAGTCTCCTAAATGTAATATGTGATGTGCTAATTACATTATACTGTTTATAAGTGTCCAAAAGACAAAATGTGATGTGCTAATTAAATTCTACTGTGTATAAGTGACCTAAAGATATTATGTGATGTGCTAATTACATTATACTGTGTATAAGTGACCGAAAGATAATATGTGATGTACTAATTACATTATACTGTGTATAAGTGTCCTAAAGGTAATATGTGATGTGCTAATAACATTATACTGTGTATAAGTGTACTAAAGATAATATGTGATGTGCTAATTATATTATACTGTGTATAAGTGCCCTAAAGATAATATGTGATGTGCTAATTACATTATCCTGTGTATAAGTGTACTAAAGACAATATGTGATGTGCTAATTACATTATACTGTGTATAAGTGACCTAAAGATATTATGTGATGTGCTATTTAAATTATACTGTGTATAAGTGACCGAGAGATAATATGTGATGTGCTAATTACATTATACTGTGTATAAGTGACCTAAAGACAAAATGTGATGTACTAATTACATTATAATGTATATAAGTGTACTAAAGTTAATATGTGATATGCTAATTACATTATACTGTGTATAAGTCTCCTAAAGTTAATATGTGATGTGCTAATTACATTATACTGTGTATAAGTGTCCTAAAGGTAATATGTGATGTGCTAATTACATTATACTGTGTATAAGTGCCCTAAAGGTAATATGTGATGTGCTAATTACATTATACTGTGTATAAGTGTCCTAAAGATATTATGTGATGTGCTAATTACATTATACTGTGTATAAGTGCCCTAAAGATAATATGTGATGTGCTAATTACATTATACTGTGTATAAGTTACCTAAAGATAATATGTGATGTGCTAATTACATTATACTGTGTATAAGTGACCTAAAGATATGTGATGTGCTAATTACATTATACGGTGTATAAGTGCCCTAAAGATAATATGTGATGTGCTAATTACATTATACTGTGTATAAGTTACCTAAAGATAATATGTGATGTGCTAATTATATAATACTGTGTATAAGTGACCGAAAGATAATATGTGATGTGCTAATTACATTACACTGTGTATAAGTGACCTAAAGATAATATGTGATGTGCTAATTACATTATACTGTGTATAAGTGCCCTAAAGATAATATGTGATGTACTAATTACATTATACTGTATGTAAGTGACCGAAAGATAATATGTGATGTGCTAATTACATTATACTGTGTATAAGTGACCTAAAGATAATGTGATGTGCTAATTACATTATACTGTGTATAAGTGACCTAAAGATATGTGATGTGCTAATTACATTATACTGTGTATAAGTGCCCTAAAGATAATATGTGATGTGCTAATTACATTATACTGTGTATAAGTGCCCTAAAGATAATATGTGATGTACTAATTACATTATACTGTATATAAGTGGCCGAAAGATAATATGTGATGTGCTAATTACATTATACTGTGTATAAGTGACCTAAAGATAATGTGATGTGCTAATTACATTATACTGTGTAAAAGTGCCCTAAAGATAATACGTGATGTGCTAATTACATTATACTGTGTATAAGTGACCTAAAGATAATATGTGATGTGCTAATTACATTATACTGTGTATAAGTGTCCTAAAGATAATATGTGATGTGCTAATTACATTATACTGTGTATAAGTGACCTAAAGATAATATGTGATGTGCTAATTACATTATACTGTGTATTAGTCTCCTAAATGTAATATGTGATGTGCTAATTACATTATACTGTGTATAAGTGTCCTAAAGGTAATATGTGATGTGCTAATTACATTATACTGTGTATAAGTGTCCTAAAGATATTATGTGATGTGCTATTTACATTATACTGTGTATAAGTGACCTAAAGATAATATGTGATGTGCTAATTACATTATACTGTGTATAAGTGACCTAAAGATAATATGTGATGTGCTAATTACATTATACTGTGTATAAGTGACCTAAAGACAATATGTGATGTACTAATTACATTATACTGTATATAAGTGTACTAAAGGTAATATGTGATGTGTTAATTACATTATACTGTGTATAAGTCTCCTAAAGTTAATATGTGATGTGCTAATTGCATTATACTGTGTATAAGTCTCCTAAAGTTAATATGTGATGTGCTAATTACATTATACTGTGTATAAGTCTCCTAAAGGTAATATGTGATGTGCTAATTATCTTATACTGTGTATAAGTGTCCTAAAGGTAATATGTGATGTGCTAATTACATTATACTGTGTATAAGTGTCCAAAAGATAATATGTGATGTGCTAATTACATTATACTGTGTATAACTGTCCTAAAGGTAATATGTGATGTGCTAATTACATTATACTGTATATAAGTGTCCTAAAGATATTATGTGATGTGCTAATTACATTATACTGTGTATAAGTGCCCTAAAGATAATATGTGATGTGCTAATTTCATTATACTGTGTATAAGTGACCTAAAGATAATATGTGATGTGCTAATTACATTATACTGTGTATAAGTGACCTAAAGATAATATGTGATGTGCTAATTACATTATACTGTGTATAAGTGACCTAAAGATAATATGTGATGTGCTAATTACATTATACTGTGTATAAGTGACCTAAAGATAATATGTGATGTGCTAATTACATTATACTGTGTAGATAATATGTGATGTGCTAATTACATTATACTGTGTATAAGTGACCTAAAGATAATATGTGATGTGCTAATTACATTATACTGTGTATAAGTGTACTAAAGATAATATGTGATGTGCTAATTACATTATACTGTGTATAACTGATCTAAAGATAATATGTGATGTGCTAATTACATTATACTGTGTATAAGTGACCTAAAGATAATATGTGATGTGCTAACTACATTATACTGTGTATAAGTGTCCTAAAGGTAATATGTGATGTGCTAATTACATTATACTGTGTACAAGTGTCCTAAAGATAATACGTGATGTGCTAATTACATTACACTGTCTAAAAGTGTCCTAAATGTAATATGTGATGTGCTAATTACATTATACTGTGTATAAGTGTCCTAAAGATAATACGTGATGTGCTAATTACATTACACTGTGTATAAGTGACCTAAAGATAATATGTGATGTGCTTATTACATTACACTGTGTATAAGTGACCTAAAGATAATACGTGATGTGCTAATTACATTATACTGTGTATAAGTGTCCTAAAGATAATATGTGATGTGCTAATTACATTATACTGTGTATAAGTGACCTAAAGATAATATGTGATGTGCTAATTACATTATACTGTGTATAAGTGTCCTAAAGATAATATGTGATGTGCTAATTACATTATACTGTGTATAAGTGACCTAAAGATAATATGTGATGTGCTAATTACATTATACTGTGTATAAGTGACCTAAAGGTAATATGTGATGTGCTAATTACATTATACTGTGTATAAGTGTCCTAAAGATAATATGTGATGTGCTAATTACATTATACTGTGTATAAGTGACCTAAAGATAATATGTGATGTGTAAGATGGTCTGACTCCCTATTACTGTATATAGTGACACTGTTTAACCCACCAGTACTGTGTATAGTGAGTTAGTGACACAGTCTGTAATCTGCCGGTGAGATGGCTGGCCTGACCCTACCCGTGCAAGTACTTTATAAAGTGACCATAGTAGTCTGTGACATGGTCCAGCCCCTCCATACTGTATATAGTGGTACTGTATAGTGACACTGTTTACCCCCAGCCCCTCCATGCTGTAGTAACAAGGTCTGTAATTTGCTGGTTCCACAAACATGCACAAACACACACACACACACACATACATGCATAAATACACACACAGTCACACACACACATACATGCATAAATACACACACAGTCACATACACACACACACACACACACATAAACATCAATGTGTAAAACAGAAACACTAACCCCTGTAGTCAGAGACACTAGGGAAGCATCATATAACGCTCACATGATATCAGTGCAGGCAGTGGCAGGTCAACGTTTTTTATTGAAAGAAAAAAAAAATTAAGCTGGGCCCCCACCCTCGGGGGCCCGGTCGCAGTTGCGTGCTCTGCACACCCCTGTAGTTCCGCCCCTGTGCAGGGGGTGTGGTAAAAAAATTCATGCAGGTAATTATTAGCTGGAAAGTGTCCCTGGATTTTTTTTTCAAATGTTGGCAACTATGGGTGTCACAATGCGTTTGTTTCATCAGGTGCATATAAATGTGTGTACACAAGTTCTTTATATACAGACATTACTATATCTGATATCACTATTTATTTCTATTGTCCTGTGTAACAAATAATACTGTGTATAAGTGACCTAAAGATAATATGTGATGTGCAAATTACATTATACTGTGCTAATTACATTATACTGTGTATAAGTGACCTAAAGATAATATGTGATGTGCTAATTAAATTATACTGTGTATAAGTGACCTAAAGATAATATGTGATGTGCTAATTACATTATACTGTGTATAAGCGACCTAAAGATAATATGTGATGTGCTAATTACATTATACTGTGTATAAGTGACCTAAAGATAATATGTGATGTGCTAATTACATTATACTGTGTATAAGTGACCTAAAGATAATATGTGATGTGCTAATTACATTATACTGTGTATAAGTGTCCTAAAGACAATATGTGATGTGCTAATTACATAATACTGTGTATAAATGACCTAAAGATATTATGTGATGTGCTATTTACATTATACTGTGTATAAGTGACCTAAAGATAATATGTGATGTGCTAATTACATTATACTGTGTATAAGTGACCTAAAGATAATATGTGATGTGCTAATTACATTATACTGTGTATAAGTGACCTAAAGATAATATGTGATGTGCTAATTACATTATACTGTGTATAAGTGCCCTAAAGATAATATGTGATGTGCTAATTACATTATACTGTGTATAAGTGACCTAAACATAATATGTGATGTGCTAATTACATTATACTGTGTATAAGTGACCTAAAGATAATATGTGATGTGCTAATTACATTATACTGTGTATAAGTGACCTAAAGATAATATGTGATGTGCTAATTACATTATACTGTGTAGATAATATGTGATGTGCTAATTACATTATACTGTGTATAAGTGACCTAAAGATAATATGTGATGTGCTAATTACATTCTACTGTGTATAAGTGTCCAAAAGATAATATGTGATGTGCTAATTACATTATACTGTGTATAAGTGACCTAAAGATAATATGTGATGTGCTAATTACATTATACTGTGTATAAGTGACCTAAAGATAATATGTGATGTGCTAATTACATTATACTGTGTATAAGTGACCTAAAGGTAATCTGTGATGTTCTAATTACATTATACTGTGTATAAGTGTCCTAAAGATAATATGTGATTTGCTAAATACATTATACTGTGTATAAGTGACCTAAAGATAATATGTGATGTGTAAGATGGTCTGGCTCCCTATTACTGTATATAGTGACACTGTTTAACCCACCAGTACTGTGTATAGTGAGTTAGTGACACTGTCTGTAATCTGCCAGTGAGATGGCTGGCCTGACCCTACCCGTGCTAGTACTTTATAAAGTGACCATAGTAGTCTGTGACATGGTCCAGCCCCTCCATACTGTATATAGTGGTACTGTATAGTGACACTTTTTACACCCTGCCCCTCCATGCTGTAGTAACAAGGTCTGTAATTTGCTGGTTCCACAAACATACACAAACACACACACACATACATGCATAAATACACACACAGTCACACACACACATACACACACACACACATAAACATCAATGTGTAAAACAGAAACACCAACCCCTGTAGTCAGATACACTAGGGAAGCATCATGTCACACTCACATGATATCAGTGCAGGCAGTGGCAGGTCAACGTTTTTTATTGAAAGAATTTTTTTTTATTTTTTTTTAAGCTGGACCCCCACCCTCGGGGGCCCGGTCGCAGTTGCGTCCTCTGCACACCCCTGTAGTTCCGTCCCTGTGCAGGGGGTGTGGTAAAAAATTTCATGCAGGTAATTATTAGCTGGAAAGTGTCCCTGGATTTTTTTTTTCAAATGTTGGAAACTATGGGTGTCACAATGCGTTTGTTTCATCAGGTGCATATTAATGTGTGTACACAAGTTCTTTATATACAGACATTACTATAACTGATATCCCCATTTATTTCTATTGTCTTGTGTAATAAATTATTCTGTGTATAAGTGACCTAAAGACAATATGTGATGTGCTAATTACATTATACTGTGCTAATTACATTATACTGTGCTAATTACATTATACTGTGCTAATTACATTATACTGTGAATAAGTGACCTAAAGATAATATGTGATGTGCTAATTACATTATACTGTGTATAAGTCTCCTAAAGATATTATGTGATGTGCTAATTACATTATACTGTGTATAAGTGACCTAAAGATAATATGTGATGTGATAATTACATTATACTGTGTATAAGTGTCCTAAAGATATTATGTGATGTGCTAATTACATTATACTGTGTATAAGTGTCCTAAAGACAATATGTGATGTGCTAATTACATTATACTGTGTATAAGTGACCTAAAGATAATATGTGATGTGCTAATTACATTATACTGTGTATAAGTGTCCTAAAGATAATATGTGATGTGCTAATTACATTATACTGTGTATAAGTGTACTAAAGACAATATGTGATGTGCTAATTACATTATACTGTGTATAAGTGACCTAAAGATAATATGTGATGTGATAATTACATTATACTATGTATAAGTGTACTAAAGATAATATGTGATGTGCTAATTACATTATACTGTGTATAAGTGTACTAAAGATAATATGTGATGTCCTAATTACATTATACTGTGTATAAGTGACCTAAAGATAATATGTGATGTGCTAATTACATTATACTGTGTATAAGTGTACTTAAGACAATATGTGATGTGCTAATTACATTATACTGTGTATAAGTGACCTAAAGATACTATGTGATGTGATAATTACATTATACTGTGTATAAGTGTACTAAAGATAATATGTGATGTGCTAATTACATTATACTGTGTATAAGTGTACTAACGACAATATGTGATGTGCTAATTACATTATACTGTGTATAACTGACCTAAAGATAATATGTGATGTGATAATTACATTATACTGTGTATAAGTGTCCTAAAGATAATATGTGATGTACTAATTACATTATACTGTATGTAAGTGACCGAAAGATAATATGTGATGTGCTAATTACATTATACTGTGTATAAGTGACCTAAAGATAATGTGATGTGCTAATTACATTATACTGTGTATAAGTGACCTAAAGATATGTGATGTGCTAATTACATTATACTGTGTATAAGTGCCCTAAAGATAATATGTGATGTGCTAATTACATTATACTGTGTATAAGTGCCCTAAAGATAATATGTGATGTACTAATTACATTATACTGTATATAAGTGACCGAAAGATAATATGTGATGTGCTAATTACATTATACTGTGTATAAGTGACCTAAAGATAATGTGATGTGCTAATTACATTATACTGTGTAAAAGTGCCCTAAAGATAATACGTGATGTGCTAATTACATTATACTGTGTATAAGTGACCTAAAGATAATATGTGATGTGCTAATTACATTATACTGTGTATAAGTGTCCTAAAGATAATATGTGATGTGCTAATTACATTATACTGTGTATAAGTGACCTAAAGATAATATGTGATGTGCTAATTACATTATACTGTGTATTAGTCTCCTAAATGTAATATGTGATGTGCTAATTACATTATACTGTGTATAAGTGTCCTAAAGACAATATGTGATGTGCTAATTACATTATACTGTGTATAAGTGACCTAAAGATAATATGTGATGTGCTATTTACATTATACTGTGTATAAGTGACCTAAAGATAATATGTGATGTGCTAATTACATTATACTGTGTATAAGTGACCTAAAGATAATATGTGATGTGCTAATTACATTATACTGTGTATAAGTGACCTAAAGACAATATGTGATGTACTAATTACATTATACTGTATATAAGTGTACTAAAGGTAATATGTGATGTGTTAATTACATTATACTGTGTATAAGTCTCCTAAAGTTAATATGTGATGTGCTAATTGCATTATACTGTGTATAAGTCTCCTAAAGTTAATATGTGATGTGCTAATTACATTATACTGTGTATAAGTGCCCTAAAGATAATATGTGATGTGCTAATTACATTTTACTGTGTATAAGTGCCCTAAAGATAATATGTGATGTACTAATTACATTATACTGTATATAAGTGACCGAAAGATAATATGTGATGTGCTAATTACATTATACTGTGTATAAGTGACCTAAAGATAATGTGATGTGCTAATTACATTATACTGTGTAAAAGTGCCCTAAAGATAATACGTGATGTGCTAATTACATTATACTGTGTATAAGTGACCTAAAGATAATATGTGACGTGCTAATTACATTATACTGTGTATAAGTGTCCTAAAGATAATATGTGATGTGCTAATTACATTATGCTGTGTATAAGTGACCTAAAGATAATATGTGATGTGCTAATTACATTATACTGTGTATAAGTGACCTAAAGATAATATGTGATGTGCTAATTACATTATACTGTGTATAAGTGACCTAAAGATAATGTGATGTGCTAATTACATTATACTGTGTATAAGTGACCTAAAGATATGTGATGTGCTAATTACATTATACTGTGTATAAGTGCCCTAAAGATAATATGTGATGTGCTAATTACATTATGCTGTGTATAAGTGACCTAAAGATAATATGTGATGTGCTAATTACATTATGCTGTGTATAAGTGACCTAAAGATAATGTGATGTGCTAATTACATTATACTGTGTATAAGTGACCTAAAGATATGTGATGTGCTAATTACATTATACTGTGTATAAGTGCCCTAAAGATAATATGTGATGTGCTAATTACATTATACTGTGTATAAGTGCCCTAAAGATAATATGTGATGTACTAATTACATTATACTGTATATAAGTGACCGAAAGATAATATGTGATGTGCTAATTACATTATACTGTGTATAAATGACCTAAAGATAATGTGATGTGCTAATTACATTATACTGTGTAAAAGTGCCCTAAAGATAATACGTGATGTGCTAATTACATTATACTGTGTATAAGTGACCTAAAGATAATATGTGATGTGCTAATTACATTATACTGTGTATAAGTGTCCTAAAGATAATATGTAATGTGCTAATTACATTATGCTGTGTATAAGTGACCTAAAGATAATATGTGATGTGCTAATTACATTAATCTGTGTTTAAGTGTCCTAAAGATAATATGCAATGTGCTACTTACATTATACTGTATATAAGTGACCGAAAGATACTATGTGATGTGCTAACTACATTATACTGTGTATAAGTGTCCTAAAGGTAATATGTGATGTGCTAATTACATTATACTGTGTATAAGTGTCATAAAGATAATACGTGATGTGCTAATTACATTACACTGTGTATAAGTGACCTAAAGATAATATGTGATGTGCTTATTACATTACACTGTGTATAAGTGACCTAAAGATAATACGTGATGTGCTAATTACATTATACTGTGTATAAGTGTCCTAAAGATAATATGTGATGTGCTAATTACATTATACTGTGTATAAGTGACCTAAAGATAATATGTGATGTGCTAATTACATTATACTGTGTATTAGTCTCCTAAATGTAATATGTGATGTGCTAATTACATTATACTGTTTATAAGTGTCCGAAAGACAAAATGTGATGTGCTAATTAAATTCTACTGTGTATAAGTGACCTAAAGATATTATGTGATGTGCTAATTACATTATACTGTGTATAAGTGACCGAAAGATAATATGTGATGTACTAATTACATTATACTGTGTATAAGTGTCCTAAAGGTAATATGTGATGTGCTAATAACATTATACTGTGTATAAGTGTACTAAAGATAATATGTGATGTGCTAATTATATTATACTGTGTATAAGTGACCTAAAGATAATATGTGATGTGCAAATTACATTATACTGTGCTAATTACATTATACTGTGTATAAGTGACCTAAAGATAATATGTGATGTGCTAATTAAATTATACTGTGTATAAGTGACCTAAAGATAATATGTGATGTGCTAATTACATTATACTGTGTATAAGCGACCTAAAGATAATATGTGATGTGCTAATTACATTATACTGTGTATAAGTGACCTAAAGATAATATGTGATGTGCTAATTACATTATACTGTGTATAAGTGACCTAAAGATAATATGTGATGTGCTAATTACATTATACTGTGTATAAGTGTCCTAAAGACAATATGTGATGTGCTAATTACATAATACTGTGTATAAATGACCTAAAGATATTATGTGATGTGCTATTTACATTATACTGTGTATAAGTGACCTAAAGATAATATGTGATGTGCTAATTACATTATACTGTGTATAAGTGACCTAAAGATAATATGTGATGTGCTAATTACATTATACTGTGTATAAGTGACCTAAAGATAATATGTGATGTGCTAATTACATTATACTGTGTATAAGTGCCCTAAAGATAATATGTGATGTGCTAATTACATTATACTGTGTATAAGTGACCTAAACATAATATGTGATGTGCTAATTACATTATACTGTGTATAAGTGACCTAAAGATAATATGTGATGTGCTAATTACATTATACTGTGTATAAGTGACCTAAAGATAATATGTGATGTGCTAATTACATTATACTGTGTAGATAATATGTGATGTGCTAATTACATTATACTGTGTATAAGTGACCTAAAGATAATATGTGATGTGCTAATTACATTCTACTGTGTATAAGTGTCCAAAAGATAATATGTGATGTGCTAATTACATTATACTGTGTATAAGTGACCTAAAGATAATATGTGATGTGCTAATTACATTATACTGTGTATAAGTGACCTAAAGATAATATGTGATGTGCTAATTACATTATACTGTGTATAAGTGACCTAAAGGTAATCTGTGATGTTCTAATTACATTATACTGTGTATAAGTGTCCTAAAGATAATATGTGATTTGCTAAATACATTATACTGTGTATAAGTGACCTAAAGATAATATGTGATGTGTAAGATGGTCTGGCTCCCTATTACTGTATATAGTGACACTGTTTAACCCACCAGTACTGTGTATAGTGAGTTAGTGACACTGTCTGTAATCTGCCAGTGAGATGGCTGGCCTGACCCTACCCGTGCTAGTACTTTATAAAGTGACCATAGTAGTCTGTGACATGGTCCAGCCCCTCCATACTGTATATAGTGGTACTGTATAGTGACACTTTTTACACCCTGCCCCTCCATGCTGTAGTAACAAGGTCTGTAATTTGCTGGTTCCACAAACATACACAAACACACACACACATACATGCATAAATACACACACAGTCACACACACACATACACACACACACACATAAACATCAATGTGTAAAACAGAAACACCAACCCCTGTAGTCAGATACACTAGGGAAGCATCATGTCACACTCACATGATATCAGTGCAGGCAGTGGCAGGTCAACGTTTTTTATTGAAAGAATTTTTTTTTATTTTTTTTTAAGCTGGACCCCCACCCTCGGGGGCCCGGTCGCAGTTGCGTCCTCTGCACACCCCTGTAGTTCCGTCCCTGTGCAGGGGGTGTGGTAAAAAATTTCATGCAGGTAATTATTAGCTGGAAAGTGTCCCTGGATTTTTTTTTTCAAATGTTGGAAACTATGGGTGTCACAATGCGTTTCTTTCATCAGGTGCATATTAATGTGTGTACACAAGTTCTTTATATACAGACATTACTATAACTGATATCCCCATTTATTTCTATTGTCTTGTGTAATAAATTATTCTGTGTATAAGTGACCTAAAGACAATATGTGATGTGCTAATTACATTATACTGTGCTAATTACATTATACTGTGCTAATTACATTATACTGTGCTAATTACATTATACTGTGAATAAGTGACCTAAAGATAATATGTGATGTGCTAATTACATTATACTGTGTATAAGTCTCCTAAAGATATTATGTGATGTGCTAATTACATTATACTGTGTATAAGTGACCTAAAGATAATATGTGATGTGATAATTACATTATACTGTGTATAAGTGTCCTAAAGATATTATGTGATGTGCTAATTACATTATACTGTGTATAAGTGTCCTAAAGACAATATGTGATGTGCTAATTACATTATACTGTGTATAAGTGACCTAAAGATAATATGTGATGTGGTAATTACATTATACTGTGTATAAGTGTCCTAAAGATAATATGTGATGTGCTAATTACATTATACTGTGTATAAGTGTACTAAAGACAATATGTGATGTGCTAATTACATTATACTGTGTATAAGTGACCTAAAGATAATATGTGATGTGATAATTACATTATACTATGTATAAGTGTACTAAAGATAATATGTGATGTGCTAATTACATTATACTGTGTATAAGTGTACTAAAGATAATATGTGATGTCCTAATTACATTATACTGTGTATAAGTGACCTAAAGATAATATGTGATGTGCTAATTACATTATACTGTGTATAAGTGTACTTAAGACAATATGTGATGTGCTAATTACATTATACTGTGTATAAGTGACCTAAAGATACTATGTGATGTGATAATTACATTATACTGTGTATAAGTGTACTAAAGATAATATGTGATGTGCTAATTACATTATACTGTGTATAAGTGTACTAACGACAATATGTGATGTGCTAATTACATTATACTGTGTATAACTGACCTAAAGATAATATGTGATGTGATAATTACATTATACTGTGTATAAGTGTCCTAAAGATAATATGTGATGTACTAATTACATTATACTGTATGTAAGTGACCGAAAGATAATATGTGATGTGCTAATTACATTATACTGTGTATAAGTGACCTAAAGATAATGTGATGTGCTAATTACATTATACTGTGTATAAGTGACCTAAAGATATGTGATGTGCTAATTACATTATACTGTGTATAAGTGCCCTAAAGATAATATGTGATGTGCTAATTACATTATACTGTGTATAAGTGCCCTAAAGATAATATGTGATGTACTAATTACATTATACTGTATATAAGTGGCCGAAAGATAATATGTGATGTGCTAATTACATTATACTGTGTATAAGTGACCTAAAGATAATGTGATGTGCTAATTACATTATACTGTGTAAAAGTGCCCTAAAGATAATACGTGATGTGCTAATTACATTATACTGTGTATAAGTGACCTAAAGATAATATGTGATGTGCTAATTACATTATACTGTGTATAAGTGTCCTAAAGATAATATGTGATGTGCTAATTACATTATACTGTGTATAAGTGACCTAAAGATAATATGTGATGTGCTAATTACATTATACTGTGTATTAGTCTCCTAAATGTAATATGTGATGTGCTAATTACATTATACTGTGTATAAGTGTCCTAAAGACAATATGTGATGTGCTAATTACATTATACTGTGTATAAATGACCTAAAGATATTATGTGATGTGCTAATTACATTATACTGTGTATAAGTGACCTAAAGATAATATGTGATGTGCTAATTACATTATACTGTGTATAAGTGACCTAAAGATAATATGTGATGTGCTAATTACATTATACTGTGTATAAGTGACCTAAAGACAATATGTGATGTACTAATTACATTATACTGTATATAAGTGTACTAAAGGTAATATGTGATGTGTTAATTACATTATACTGTGTATAAGTCTCCTAAAGTTAATATGTGATGTGCTAATTGCATTATACTGTGTATAAGTCTCCTAAAGTTAATATGTGATGTGCTAATTACATTATACTGTGTATAAGTGCCCTAAAGATAATATGTGATGTGCTAATTACATTTTACTGTGTATAAGTGCCCTAAAGATAATATGTGATGTACTAATTACATTATACTGTATATAAGTGACCGAAAGATAATATGTGATGTGCTAATTACATTATACTGTGTATAAGTGACCTAAAGATAATGTGATGTGCTAATTACATTATACTGTGTAAAAGTGCCCTAAAGATAATACGTGATGTGCTAATTACATTATACTGTGTATAAGTGACCTAAAGATAATATGTGATGTGCTAATTACATTATACTGTGTATAAGTGTCCTAAAGATAATATGTGATGTGCTAATTACATTATGCTGTGTATAAGTGACCTAAAGATAATATGTGATGTGCTAATTACATTATACTGTGTATAAGTGACCTAAAGATAATATGTGATGTGCTAATTACATTATACTGTGTATAAGTGACCTAAAGATAATGTGATGTGCTAATTACATTATACTGTGTATAAGTGACCTAAAGATATGTGATGTGCTAATTACATTATACTGTGTATAAGTGCCCTAAAGATAATATGTGATGTGCTAATTACATTATGCTGTGTATAAGTGACCTAAAGATAATATGTGATGTGCTAATTACATTATGCTGTGTATAAGTGACCTAAAGATAATGTGATGTGCTAATTACATTATACTGTGTATAAGTGACCTAAAGATATGTGATGTGCTAATTACATTATACTGTGTATAAGTGTCCTAAAGATAATATGTGATGTGCTAATTACATTATACTGTGTATAAGTGCCCTAAAGATAATATGTGATGTACTAATTACATTATACTGTATATAAGTGACCGAAAGATAATATGTGATGTGCTAATTACATTATACTGTGTATAAATGACCTAAAGATAATGTGATGTGCTAATTACATTATACTGTGTAAAAGTGCCCTAAAGATAATACGTGATGTGCTAATTACATTATACTGTGTATAAGTGACCTAAAGATAATATGTGATGTGCTAATTACATTATACTGTGTATAAGTGTCCTAAAGATAATATGTAATGTGCTAATTACATTATGCTGTGTATAAGTGACCTAAAGATAATATGTGATGTGCTAATTACATTAATCTGTGTTTAAGTGTCCTAAAGATAATATGCAATGTGCTACTTACATTATACTGTATATAAGTGACCGAAAGATACTATGTGATGTGCTAACTACATTATACTGTGTATAAGTGTCCTAAAGGTAATATGTGATGTGCTAATTACATTATACTGTGTATAAGTGTCATAAAGATAATACGTGATGTGCTAATTACATTACACTGTGTATAAGTGACCTAAAGATAATATGTGATGTGCTTATTACATTACACTGTGTATAAGTGACCTAAAGATAATACGTGATGTGCTAATTACATTATACTGTGTATAAGTGTCCTAAAGATAATATGTGATGTGCTAATGACATTATACTGTGTATAAGTGACCTAAAGATAATATGTGATGTGCTAATTACATTATACTGTGTATTAGTCTCCTAAATGTAATATGTGATGTGCTAATTACATTATACTGTTTATAAGTGTCCGAAAGACAAAATGTGATGTGCTAATTAAATTCTACTGTGTATAAGTGACCTAAAGATATTATGTGATGTGCTAATTACATTATACTGTGTATAAGTGACCGAAAGATAATATGTGATGTACTAATTACATTATACTGTGTATAAGTGTCCTAAAGGTAATATGTGATGTGCTAATAACATTATACTGTGTATAAGTGTACTAAAGATAATATGTGATGTGCTAATTATATTATACTGTGTATAAGTGCCCTAAAGATAATATGTGATGTGCTAATTACATTATCCTGTGTATAAGTGTACTAAAGACAATATGTGATGTGCTAATTACATTATACTGTGTATAAGTGACCTAAAGATATTATGTGATGTGCTATTTAAATTATACTGTGTATAAGTGACCGAGAGATAATATGTGATGTGCTAATTACATTATACTGTGTATAAGTGACCTAAAGACAAAATGTGATGTACTAATTACATTATAATGTATATAAGTGTACTAAAGGTAATATGTGATATGCTAATTACATTATACTGTGTATAAGTCTCCTAAAGTTAATATGTGATGTGCTAATTACATTATACTGTGTATAAGTGTCCTAAAGGTAATATGTGATGTGCTAATTACATTATACTGTGTATAAGTGCCCTAAAGGTAATATGTGATGTGCTAATTACATTATACTGTGTATAAGTGTCCTAAAGATATTATGTGATGTGCTAATTACATTATACTGTGTATAAGTGACCTAAAGATAATATGTGATGTGCTAATTACATTATACTGTGTATAAGTGTCCTAAAGATAATATGTGATGTGCTAATTACATTATGCTGTGTATAAGTGACCTAAAGATAATATGTGATGTGCTAATTACATTAATCTGTGTTTAAGTGTCCTAAAGATAATATGCAATGTGCTACTTACATTATACTGTATATAAGTGACCGAAAGATACTATGTGATGTGCTAACTACATTATACTGTGTATAAGTGTCCTAAAGGTAATATGTGATGTGCTAATTACATTATACTGTGTATAAGTGTCATAAAGATAATACGTGATGTGCTAATTACATTACACTGTGTATAAGTGACCTAAAGATAATATGTGATGTGCTTATTACATTACACTGTGTATAAGTGACCTAAAGATAATACGTGATGTGCTAATTACATTATACTGTGTATAAGTGTCCTAAAGATAATATGTGATGTGCTAATGACATTATACTGTGTATAAGTGACCTAAAGATAATATGTGATGTGCTAATTACATTATACTGTGTATTAGTCTCCTAAATGTAATATGTGATGTGCTAATTACATTATACTGTTTATAAGTGTCCGAAAGACAAAATGTGATGTGCTAATTAAATTCTACTGTGTATAAGTGACCTAAAGATATTATGTGATGTGCTAATTACATTATACTGTGTATAAGTGACCGAAAGATAATATGTGATGTACTAATTACATTATACTGTGTATAAGTGTCCTAAAGGTAATATGTGATGTGCTAATAACATTATACTGTGTATAAGTGTACTAAAGATAATATGTGATGTGCTAATTATATTATACTGTGTATAAGTGCCCTAAAGATAATATGTGATGTGCTAATTACATTATCCTGTGTATAAGTGTACTAAAGACAATATGTGATGTGCTAATTACATTATACTGTGTATAAGTGACCTAAAGATATTATGTGATGTGCTATTTAAATTATACTGTGTATAAGTGACCGAGAGATAATATGTGATGTGCTAATTACATTATACTGTGTATAAGTGACCTAAAGACAAAATGTGATGTACTAATTACATTATAATGTATATAAGTGTACTAAAGTTAATATGTGATATGCTAATTACATTATACTGTGTATAAGTCTCCTAAAGTTAATATGTGATGTGCTAATTACATTATACTGTGTATAAGTGTCCTAAAGGTAATATGTGATGTGCTAATTACATTATACTGTGTATAAGTGCCCTAAAGGTAATATGTGATGTGCTAATTACATTATACTGTGTATAAGTGTCCTAAAGATATTATGTGATGTGCTAATTACATTATACTGTGTATAAGTGCCCTAAAGATAATATGTGATGTGCTAATTACATTATACTGTGTATAAGTTACCTAAAGATAATATGTGATGTGCTAATTACATTATACTGTGTATAAGTGACCTAAAGATATGTGATGTGCTAATTACATTATACGGTGTATAAGTGCCCTAAAGATAATATGTGATGTGCTAATTACATTATACTGTGTATAAGTTACCTAAAGATAATATGTGATGTGCTAATTATATAATACTGTGTATAAGTGACCGAAAGATAATATGTGATGTGCTAATTACATTACACTGTGTATAAGTGACCTAAAGATAATATGTGATGTGCTAATTACATTATACTGTGTATAAGTGCCCTAAAGATAATATGTGATGTACTAATTACATTATACTGTATGTAAGTGACCGAAAGATAATATGTGATGTGCTAATTACATTATACTGTGTATAAGTGACCTAAAGATAATGTGATGTGCTAATTACATTATACTGTGTATAAGTGACCTAAAGATATGTGATGTGCTAATTACATTATACTGTGTATAAGTGCCCTAAAGATAATATGTGATGTGCTAATTACATTATACTGTGTATAAGTGCCCTAAAGATAATATGTGATGTACTAATTACATTATACTGTATATAAGTGGCCGAAAGATAATATGTGATGTGCTAATTACATTATACTGTGTATAAGTGACCTAAAGATAATGTGATGTGCTAATTACATTATACTGTGTAAAAGTGCCCTAAAGATAATACGTGATGTGCTAATTACATTATACTGTGTATAAGTGACCTAAAGATAATATGTGATGTGCTAATTACATTATACTGTGTATAAGTGTCCTAAAGATAATATGTGATGTGCTAATTACATTATGCTGTGTATAAGTGACCTAAAGATAATATGTGATGTGCTAATTACATTATACTGTGTATTAGTCTCCTAAATGTAATATGTGATGTGCTAATTACATTATACTGTGTATAAGTGTCCTAAAGACAATATGTGATGTGCTAATTACATTATACTGTGTATAAATGACCTAAAGATATTATGTGATGTGCTATTTACATTATACTGTGTATAAGTGACCTAAAGATAATATGTGATGTGCTAATTACATTATACTGTGTATAAGTGACCTAAAGATAATATGTGATGTGCTAATTACATTATACTGTGTATAAGTGACCTAAAGACAATATGTGATGTACTAATTACATTATACTGTATATTAGTGTACTAAAGGTAATATGTGATGTGTTAATTACATTATACTGTGTATAAGTCTCCTAAAGTTAATATGTGATGTGCTAATTGCATTATACTGTGTATAAGTCTCCTAAAGTTAATATGTGATGTGCTAATTACATTATACTGTGTATAAGTCTCCTAAAGGTAATATGTGATGTGCTAATTATCTTATACTGTGTATAAGTGTCCTAAAGGTAATATGTGATGTGCTAATTACATTATACTGTGTATAAGTGTCCAAAAGATAATATGTGATGTGCTAATTACATTATACTGTGTATAACTGTCCTAAAGGTAATATGTGATGTGCTAATTACATTATACTGTATATAAGTGTCCTAAAGATATTATGTGATGTGCTAATTACATTATACTGTGTATAAGTGCCCTAAAGATAATATGTGATGTGCTAATTTCATTATACTGTGTATAAGTGACCTAAAGATAATATGTGATGTGCTAATTACATTATACTGTGTATAAGTGACCTAAAGATAATATGTGATGTGCTAATTACATTATACTGTGTATAAGTGACCTAAAGATAATATGTGATGTGCTAATTACATTATACTGTGTATAAGTGACCTAAAGATAATATGTGATGTGCTAATTACATTATACTGTGTAGATAATATGTGATGTGCTAATTACATTATACTGTGTATAAGTGACCTAAAGATAATATGTGATGTGCTAATTACATTATACTGTGTATAAGTGTACTAAAGATAATATGTGATGTGCTAATTACATTATACTGTGTATAACTGATCTAAAGATAATATGTGATGTGCTAATTACATTATACTGTGTATAAGTGACCTAAAGATAATATGTGATGTGCTAACTACATTATACTGTGTATAAGTGTCCTAAAGGTAATATGTGATGTGCTAATTACATTATACTGTGTACAAGTGTCCTAAAGATAATACGTGATGTGCTAATTACATTACACTGTCTAAAAGTGTCCTAAATGTAATATGTGATGTGCTAATTACATTATACTGTGTATAAGTGTCCTAAAGATAATACGTGATGTGCTAATTACATTACACTGTGTATAAGTGATCTAAAGATAATATGTGATGTGCTTATTACATTACACTGTGTATAAGTGACCTAAAGATAATACGTGATGTGCTAATTACATTATACTGTGTATAAGTGTCCTAAAGATAATATGTGATGTGCTAATTACATTATACTGTGTATAAGTGACCTAAAGATAATATGTGATGTGCTAATTACATTATACTGTGTATAAGTGTCCTAAAGATAATATGTGATGTGCTAATTACATTATACTGTGTATAAGTGACCTAAAGATAATATGTGATGTGCTAATTACATTATACTGTGTATAAGTGACCTAAAGGTAATATGTGATGTGCTAATTACATTATACTGTGTATAAGTGTCCTAAAGATAATATGTGATGTGCTAATTACATTATACTGTGTATAAGTGACCTAAAGATAATATGTGATGTGTAAGATGGTCTGACTCCCTATTACTGTATATAGTGACACTGTTTAACCCACCAGTACTGTGTATAGTGAGTTAGTGACACAGTCTGTAATCTGCCGGTGAGATGGCTGGCCTGACCCTACCCGTGCAAGTACTTTATAAAGTGACCATAGTAGTCTGTGACATGGTCCAGCCCCTCCATACTGTATATAGTGGTACTGTATAGTGACACTGTTTACCCCCAGCCCCTCCATGCTGTAGTAACAAGGTCTGTAATTTGCTGGTTCCACAAACATGCACAAACACACACACACACACACATACATGCATAAATACACACACAGTCACACACACACATACATGCATAAATACACACACAGTCACATACACACACACACACACACACATAAACATCAATGTGTAAAACAGAAACACTAACCCCTGTAGTCAGAGACACTAGGGAAGCATCATATAACGCTCACATGATATCAGTGCAGGCAGTGGCAGGTCAACGTTTTTTATTGAAAGAAAAAAAAAATTAAGCTGGGCCCCCACCCTCGGGGGCCCGGTCGCAGTTGCGTGCTCTGCACACCCCTGTAGTTCCGCCCCTGTGCAGGGGGTGTGGTAAAAAAATTCATGCAGGTAATTATTAGCTGGAAAGTGTCCCTGGATTTTTTTTTCAAATGTTGGCAACTATGGGTGTCACAATGCGTTTGTTTCATCAGGTGCATATAAATGTGTGTACACAAGTTCTTTATATACAGACATTACTATATCTGATATCACTATTTATTTCTATTGTCCTGTGTAACAAATAATACTGTGTATAAGTGACCTAAAGATAATATGTGATGTGCAAATTACATTATACTGTGCTAATTACATTATACTGTGTATAAGTGACCTAAAGATAATATGTGATGTGCTAATTAAATTATACTGTGTATAAGTGACCTAAAGATAATATGTGATGTGCTAATTACATTATACTGTGTATAAGTGACCTAAAGATAATATGTGATGTGCTAATTACATTATACTGTGTATAAGTGACCTAAAGATAATATGTGATGTGCTAATTACATTATACTGTGTATAAGTGACCTAAAGATAATATGTGATGTGCTAATTACATTATACTGTGTATAAGTGTCCTAAAGACAATATGTGATGTGCTAATTACATAATACTGTGTATAAATGACCTAAAGATATTATGTGATGTGCTATTTACATTATACTGTGTATAAGTGTCCTAAAGATAATATGTGATGTGCTAATTACATTATACTGTGTATAAGTGTACTAAAGACAATATGTGATGTGCTAATTACATTATACTGTGTATAAGTGACCTAAAGATAATATGTGATGTGATAATTACATTATACTATGTATAAGTGTACTAAAGATATGTGATGTGCTAATTACATTATACTGTGTATAAGTGTACTAAAGATAATATGTGATGTCCTAATTACATTATACTGTGTATAAGTGACCTAAAGATAATATGTGATGTGCTAATTACATTATACTGTGTATAAGTGTACTTAAGACAATATGTGATGTGCTAATTACATTATACTGTGTATAAGTGACCTAAAGATACTATGTGATGTGATAATTACATTATACTGTGTATAAGTGTACTAAAGATAATATGTGATGTGCTAATTACATTATACTGTGTATAAGTGTACTAACGACAATATGTGATGTGCTAATTACATTATACTGTGTATAACTGACCTAAAGATAATATGTGATGTGATAATTACATTATACTGTGTATAAGTGTCTTAAAGATATTATGTGATGTGCTAATTACATTATATTGTGTGTAAGTGACCTAAAGATAATATATTATGTGGTAATTACATTATACTGTGTATAAGTCTCCTAAAGATATTATGTGATGTGCTAATTACATTATACTGTGTATAAGTGACCTAAAGATAATATGTGATGTGCTAATTACATTATACTATGTATAAGTTACCTAAAGATAATATGTGATGTGCTAATTACATTATACTGTGTATAAGTGCCCTAAAGATATTATGTGATGTGCTAATTACATTATACTGTGTATAAGTGTCCTAAAGCTATTATGTGATGTGCTAATTACATTATACTGTGTATAAGTGACCTAAAGATAATATGTGATGTGCTAATTACATTAAACTGTGTATAAGTGACCTAAAGATAATATGTGATGTGCTAATTACATTATACTGTGTATAAGTGACCTAAAGATATTATGTGATGTGCTAATTACATTATACTGTGTATAAGTGACATAAAGATAATATGTGATGTGCTAATTACATTATACTGTGTATAAGTGACCTAAATATAATATGTGATGTGCTAATTACATTATACTGTGTATAAGTGCCCTAAAGATAATATGTGATGTGCTAATTACATTATACTGTGTATAAGTGACCTAAAGATAATATGTGATGTGCTAATTACATTATACTGTGTATAAGTGACCTAAAGATAATATGTGATGTGCTAATTACATTATACTGTGTATAAGTGACCTAAAGACAATATGTGATGTGCTAATTACATTATACTGTGTATAAGTGACCTAAAGATAATATGTGATGTGCTAATTACATTATACTGTGTATAAATGACCTAAAGATAATATGTGATGTGCTAATTACATTATACTGTGCTAATTACATTATACTGTGTATAAGTGACCTAAAGATAATATGTGATGTGCTAATTACATTATACTGTGTATAAGTGACCTAAAGATAATATGTGATGTGCTAATTACATTATACTGTGTATAAGTGACCTAAAGGTAATATGTGATGTGCTAATTACATTATACTGTGTATAACTGACCTAAAGATAATATGTGATGTGCTAATTACATTATACTGTGTATAAGTGTACTAAAGATAATATGTGATGTGCTAATTACATTATACTGTGTATAACTGATCTAAAGATAATATGTGATGTGCTAATTACATTATACTGTGTATAAGTGTCCTAAAGATAATATGTGATGTGCTAATTACATTATACTGTGTATAAGTGACCTAAAGATAATATGTTATGTGCTAATTACATTATACTGTGTATAAGTGTCCTAAAGATAATATGTGATGTGCTAATTACATTATACTGTGTATAACTGACCTAAAGATATTATGTGATGTGCTAATTACATTATACTGTGTATAAGTGACCTAAAGATAATATGTGATGTGCTTATTACATTATACTTTGTATAACTGACCTAAAGATATTAGGTGATGTGCTAATTACATTATACTGTGTATAAGTGCCCTAAAGATAATATGCAATGTGCTAATTACATTATACTGTGTATAAGTGACCTAAAGATAATATGTGATGTGCTAATTACATTATACTGTGTATAAGTGTCCTAAAGATAATATGTGATGTGCTAATTACATTATACTGTGTATAAGTGACCTAAAGATATTATGTGATGTGCTAATTACATTATACTGTGTATAAGTGCCCTAAAGATAATATGTGATGTGCTAATTACATTATACTGTGTATAACTGACCTAAAGATATTATGTGATGTGCTAATTACATTATACTGTGTATAAGTGCCCTTAAGATAATATGCAATGTGCTAATTACATT